>NC_056743.1:640184467-640339481 GCF_019279795.1 Protopterus annectens
GTGATCATTGGGAGGGGCGGTGCCAAAACAAACTCATCTGAATGGTAGGTCAAAGAAATTTTCTCATCATCCTATTGACACTGGCTTCAAAAAGGCTTCTCTTCGATCAAAAGCACCAGAGGGAAGATGGTACCAAAGGTGGCCTTGAAGATTGATGTCTAGCCTGAAGGCTGAACAAATGGAATCCAGAGCGCGCCTGCTCTGGGAAGAACTGGCAAAGAGGAGGAGGAGTTTGGATCTGTTGTTCCTGGCGTGCTGTAAGATCAACCATCTTTGGATTTTTAGGTGCCGGTGCTGACTGGGGGGAGATTACATCTGGAGAATTCGTCCTGGTCAGTCCTTCTGTTTATCTTTCTCTCGCCCTCCCCATATCTTTTGAGCTCTTGAGTCTATCCAATTTCAAGGAGGAAGCAGAAGCTGAAGAAATCTGAGTATAATCTCCTGCTTGGGTAGGGAGAAGCCTATTTAAAACTAACTTTTTTCTGCGTTTCACTAAACTATGGCCTTAAAAAGAGGCACAGGGTTCACACTCAACATCAAAGTGGGTCAGTCCCCAAGCAGTAACCATACAAGTTGTGCAGGTCTTGTGCCCACAAGCAATGCATTTTTTGAAGCCAGAGGCCTTGTCAGATATGTTGAAGCAAACGTTAGATGAACTTCCGCGCATACATTAAACCAATGGCAAAGTCATAAAGGCACTATAAGAACCACAAACACCAAGTCAATTGTAAAAGTAATGAAAACACAATACAAGAGCCAAGAGACTTTTTTTTTTGTTTTGATTATCTACAGGGTAATGGATAAGGTTAGAGGAAACTTTCATGGAAAAAAAAAAGGTTTAGTCAAGAACAAGCAGCAGTAGGAATGGACAAAACAACCCATATGACACACTGCACTAGCTACATAAACAAAGTCTGAAAAAACACAGAGGCATTTGAAAAATGGGTAAACTTGGCTGTAACTGAGCTTCAAATCCTCTCTGATCCTGGCTGGCCTTTTCGGGCAATAAACGAGATATTTTGGGGAACAGAAAAGTACTATGGGTAGGGGAGGAGCCTGAGCCCCAAATCAACAAGTAGAGAAAAGGAGCCAAGTTCAGATCTGGTGGGATCAAACAACCCATTCATTGAGTCTGTCGATAAGATAACATCAGATCAAAGACTGTACTAATGTTTATAGGCAGCATCCACTATAGTCTTTGAAATTCGGAACCCATTACTTTGCAAAAATATCTGATGATCACCAGCAGGCCTCCAGGACTTCCACTCTGTTTAAATCCACCCCCTTATAAATTTCAAGCTGCCATTTTTTTTCCTCAATCCACACACCAGAGTCAAAATGATAGTGTGACCTTGAAATACATAGGATAATAGGAGAGTAACAGACTATTGACCTGGAGGTCATTTTAAGCCTAACAGTTTCACCTGAATATAATACCATGAAAATGCTAGTCAGTACTCAAGATTGCATTTAGTAATGACTACCCATGTCAAGGAGGGTTGTGGGCACTATCCCCGGCAAGAATTTACAGTGCCCCATCCACTTGTCCAAGTTCCTCTTGAACACTGTCATAGAGGTGCTATTTCACATGAGCAATAAGTGTGGTAAAGTGATGTACACACAGGTTTATTAATATGGAAATGTGAAGCAGATACTTGGCATCTGATTGTCCAAAAAATCTTCATTTAGTATCTGCACATATTCATCTACTTTTTATACTGATGCCAACAATACTATTCAAAAGACTGGTACTGACCAAATGGATGAAGACAATTTCAATGGACAAATTGTTGTCCCTTTTTCAAAAAAAAAAAAAAAATGATAGTCTCTCATCCCACACACTGCAGACAACTGGCAGTCTTTGTTTAGAAAGTTCCTCTCACTTCCATAATAGTTAACAGTCCTACAAACCTAAAAGAAAATATCTGGATGACACACTGACATATTAAAAAATACACCGAGTTTGCTTACCTATCTCCATATCTTCAGGCAATGCATTATGGAGAATAGCATTTGCAATGCCCATGCTGCTTCTCTTTTCTATAAATCTGGCCTAAACACAGAGGGGGCAGAAAAACACAAAGCACTTGATGAAAACAATGTCTAACCAAATGTTTAGAAAACCTAACGAACAGTAGTAAATTATGTAATGCATCTCCTAAGTACACAGATCAACTATGCACTGTGATCATTTATCACGCTAACCTACATACACTTTTCAGCAAACCATTATTTTTTTTACATTCTATACACAAGAAGACACTACAATACTACTTGCTGTCCTTTAAACTACACATTTTTTTCATATGTAAAAATGTACGCACAAAGCAACATATTTACAATTCTGCTCCCCTAAAATGGCTGTTAAGCTCAAAAGATTAAGACTTAAGAACCGTTAATAGCTTTGTGACATACTCCTGGGTTTGATTCCCGCAATCTGCATTTGCCTGTTGTGAAGCTCTGAGCAAGGCCACTTAGACAGCACTCCAGAGTCATCTCCTGAGAAGAGAGGTGCTTGTGTCTAGTAAATTCAACAGTTTTACCCAGTTGACAAAACAAAAGTTAAGTCATTTATGGACAACTTCTACCCCCAATTAAGATTTGTGAACAAACAGAAGCCCATCCTGGAACTCCAGGCACAAGGTAAACAAATTAATCCTGGATAGGACACTAGTCAGGATGCTTACACAGAACACAACAGAGACACAGACAGACTTAGGAGAAATGCCACCTAACCTACTGCACATCTTATGGATGTGGGAGGAAACCTAGAAACCCATGTTGGGAAAAGTTTTGCTATCAGCCAATTCAGCAGGCTAGAAAGATGGAGAACCAACTGCTGTGAAGCAGCAAAATGTACAGTTGCATACACTTAACATAAAAGTAGATGTTAGAGTGTATTCACTGTTGCTGTCATCACATTTGGGTTATCCTTGCCAGGGCAGCCCTCGGCCGGCCCAAATACCAGAGACTTAGTATTTCTGCGTCGGTTGCCGTTGCTTGAGGACTGACATCAGGTCGTCAATAGTATAAAGTAAGGCAGCCGACGCCATTACATCAGTTTTTCTTGCCCTAACCTGTCAGGAGCTCCCAAAGTAGGAGGCCAGGTTCTGGTGGAAGAACCCCACCAGTGGAAAATAAATACCAATATGTCCCTTGTAAGGAAAAGAGAACAAGGAAGAATAGTAATAAAGGAGGAAGAGACTAAAGGGGTGGAGGGAGGGAAACCAGGACTGCAATAGTGAATACACTAACATCTACATTTATGGTAAAGTGTACACAACTGTATTATGTTCTTCATGTTTCATTGCTGCAGTCATCACGTTTGGGTAGATTCCCAAAGCTGAGGAAATGGGTGGAGGCAGTCAAGGAAACTAGGGGCTGGCTAGGATGCCCTGCAAGATTGCAGAGGCAAACCCTGCCCTGGATTTGGAGAAGAGAGGCAGGTGGTAATGCTTGGTAAAAGTGTGAACAGATGTCCAGGTGGCAGCGCCCAAGATGTCCCTGGTGGGGACTCCTCTGAGGAAAGCTGCAGAGGTGGAGGCTGATCTGGTGGAGTGTGTCCTGACCCCCTTTGTGGGGTGGCTTTCCATGCTGTTTGTAGCAGAAATGGATGCAGTTTGCTATCCATTTGGAAATGGTTTGCTTGGAGATGGCTTTGCCTTCTGCCCCTGTAACAAAGCTAACCAGCAATTGATCAGACTTTCTGAAAATTTTAGTCCTGTCCAGACAGAATCTGAGCAGTCTGTGCACATTTAGAGTGAAGAATCCTTTCCCCCTTGTTCTGGGGATTAGGAAAGAAGGTGGGCAAATTAATGGATTGGTTGAGAGCCACAATGGATACCACCCTGGGCATGAAGGATGGATTAGTTCTGAGGGATACCCTGTCTGCATGGAAGATAATGAAGGGTTACACAGCCATGAGTGCTTGCAGCTCAGAGACTCTTCTGGCTGAAGTGATGGCCAGAAAGAATGCTGTCTTCCAGGAGATAAATTTTAGTTCTGCAGAAGAAGCTTGTTCGAAAGGGGGCAGGGTGAGCTTTTCCAAGACAAAGTGAAGGTCCCAAGCTGGTGGAGGTACCCTTCTGGAGGCCTCAAATTGCTAGCCCCTCTGAGGAACTGTTTGATCAAATGGTGTAAAAAAAGGGGCTGCTGTGTGGGAAAATGAGCAGAAATAGCAGAGGCATGAATATTTACAGAGGAGAGAGAAAGACCACTGTGTAGTCCGTCAGCCAAGTAATCCAGGATGACAGGGATGGAGGGCTGTGCCATATTGGCTCCCTTAGCCTGGATCCAGGTGCAGAACCTTTTCCATTTATCTGCATAAGACCTTCTGGTGCTAGGACATCTGGCCTCATGGATAACATCCAAAACGTGTTTACTGAGGATGGCAGATTGGTTCGGGGTTAGGGAATAAGCAAAGTTGCCAAATTGAGTGTCTGCAATTGGGGATGCATGAATTCCCCTTTCCTCTGGGTCAGGAGGTTTGGAATCTGAGGAAGATGCCATGGAGGCAGCGGGGACAGGCTGCGTAGCAAGGGGTACCAGTGTTGTTGGGGCCAGTCTAGAGCTATAGGAATGGTCCTTGGTTTTTCCTCCCTTATTGTGAGCAGTACCCTGGGGATAAGAGGTAGGGGAGGAAAGGCATAGACCGATAGACTGACCCAGGGGAAGAACAGGGCATCCACTTTCCAAGCTATGCAGTGATGCTTCCTGGTGCAGAATTTGCTGAGCTGATGGTTGGTGTGGGAGGCAAAGAGGTTGACCTTCGGGGTTCCCCATTTCTGAATTATGAGGGTGAAGGTACTTCTATTGAGTTGCCACTCTTGTGGGTCCAAAAGATTTCTGCTTAATTGTTCTGCCAGAGAGTTGAGAGAGCCTGGAAGGAATTGTGCTAACAGGTGTAGTTGCATGAAAGAGGCTGTGAGGCAAAGGGTCAAGGCCAGCCTGCACAGAGAGGAGGAGTGAGTCCCTCCATGCTCGTTGATGTACCACATCACAGTGGTGTTGTCTGCTTTGATCAGGAGAACCCCTGGAGAGAGAAGGGTGTTTGAAAGCTATAAAGGTATTCTGTACAGCCATTATATCTTTTTGATTGATGTGCAGAGGGATTTGCTGTGGGCTCCATTGGCCCTGTATGCACCTGCCATCCAGGTGTGCACCCCAAGCGTAGACGGCTGCGTCTGTGGTGAGGAGAAGGGCAGTCCCTTGTTGTGGGAGCATGCTGTTGCCCACCAAAGAAATGCCTTTATAAGGCAAGAAATTATAGGTAGAAGAGTTTCCAGCTCTTGACAGTGTTGACACCAAAGGCTCTTTAGGTACCACTGAAGTTTCCTCATATGCAGTCTGGCATATGGAATGAGTAGTACGCAAGATCCAATGAAACCTAGAGCTTGCAGGATCTTCCTTGCAGACAGCTGGGGCCTGGTAGCTAGTTGAGGGAAGTAGGCTGTCAGGAAAATTTTTCTGGTGTACAGTATGCCATCTGGGATGCTGTGTCCAGACTTGCTCCCAAGAAGATTATCCTTTGGGTGGGCACCTGTTTGGATTTCTTTTCATTGAGATCCTGCCCTGAAGTGGAAATACTTCCAGCATGATTCCCTGATAGGAATGTGGAGGTAGGCCTCTTTTAGATCTAGGGTGGCTAGCCAAGCATCCTTGGAGAGCATGGGCAGCAGCTGCTGGAGAGTGAGCATTTTGAATTTTGGGATCACTAGGAAGGTGTTTAGAATGGATAGATCGAGGATGGGGCACTAGGTGCCCTCTTTTCTGGGCACCAGAAAAATTCTGGTGTAGAAGCCTTGGCCTATCTGTCCTGCAGTAACGTGCTCTACTGCTCTCATAGAGAAGCAGGGAAAGGACTTGCTTTTGAGCCTCTGCACACTGATTTGGTGGTAGATCTGGGAATACTTATGGGGTTGGAAGGGTATGGAAGAAAAATTTCTATTTCTGACACACAATGTTCAGAACCCATTGGCCCTTGGTAATGGCAGCCCAGGTGCATGAGTGAAAGGAGAGTTTTCCTCCTAGGGGTAATTGAAGGTGGGCAGAGGGGAGGGGGGAGGTGAGTCATTGTGAGTTCTTACCATAAGGAGTGGCTTAGAACTCCCTGGTTTTGAAGTGGAGGAAGCCCACTGCTTAGATCTCTGCATTCCCTGGGGCTTCTGTCGGGGGGGGGGGGGGGCTGATTCCATGGGTCCTAGGCTGGACCGGTTTACTCAGAACAGGAAAGGACTACTGCTTGTAGGGACAATATCTGCTGAACCTAGGGGGCTGGACCTGTAAGAAATCCTTAACTGTTTGCATAGATTTTGCTTTTTCTTCTATCTTTTTTAAGATCTCTTCTGCCTTAGTGCCAAATAAGTTATCTTTGTGCAAGGGGGCATCCAACAATTTAGATTTGACATGGTCTGGTACGGGTTGCTCCTTAAGCCATGCATGTCTTCTTCTAATGGCAGATCCAGTGACTGCAGCACCTGCAAGAAGCTTCTAGGGCATCAAAACCGCAGTGCAAAGTGTGTTTAGTTACTTGACTTGCAAAATGCATTAAGTCTTGTAAATCTTTATTTTCTGCCCAAGCAGGAAAGGAAGACATTTTTTAAGGAGTTCCAAGGTATGTTGCTGAAATTTCAGCATATGAACTGACAATTTAGTGCCCTGATAGCAAAAGTAGCTGAGGTGTATACTTTTTACCCCATCTGTCCAGTACTCTGGAATCCCTGTCTGAGGGGGTGGGATTCTTAGCAGAGGTTGCTTTGATCTCTTCTGGCCCTTGAGAAATTACCTCAAGGTCAGCTGTTGGATTTTTAAAAGGATATTTGTGTGAGTCAGGGACTCTATAGTACCCATCTGATTTTCTGGGAGCAGGAGGTAGGAAGTCAGGAGTCCAGCTGGATTCAAGGAAAACATCCTCCACAACATCCAGGACTGGGGGGATGGTCAAGGGTCTGTGCTGCGAAGATCTAGGAATTCCCTGAGCGTCTCTTTTTAGACTGAGGGTAGTCCTGACTCTTCCACTGGAAATGCTCTCTTAAAGTATGCAGGGTTTCCCCAAAGGAAAAATCCTCTGGGGGTGAGGCTGAAGGAATGGAGTCCTCTGCATCAGAATCCTCATAAGTGGAGGGAGGTTGCATGTCTTCATAGTCAGATGCATCAGATTAATCTGACTCTTGTTCAGGCAAAACTACAGGGGACAGATCTCTTTTCCTTTTTAAGGGGGTAGCTTGGCTTCCCCTTATCAGCACGATAAGGTCTTCTGCTATTTTAAGCATTTGAGACTGAGGCAAGGTAGCAGGCACCGGAGAGTGGGTCGTCAGTTTCTTGGGTGTTGTTTGAACCCTGGGCCTAAAAAACTTGGTCGTTTTTGAAAGAACGGTAGTCGCGGAAGACGACTTCGGTTTGTGGCGAGATTCGGTAGTGTGAAGGACTTCCTCTGAAGCCGGTACCAGCTCAGCGGCTCCGGACCCATCCAAGGTAGAGATGACAGCAGGATCTTTAGCCGAAGAGGTGTGCAGCATACCGGACTCCGAAAGGGTCTCTGTAGCGGCCTGCAAATCAACTGAAGCGGGCATCAGGGGCTGCGAAAGCACCTCACTGAGTACCGGCAGACTGACAACTAGCTTAACAGAAGCATCGTTGGTAGGTTTGGACCTGGGCGGTCTGTCTCTGTCTTTATCTTTACGTTTCTTCAGAAGACCTGCTTGTCGGATGGCTTACCGAAGCCATATTGAAATTAAAGGACTGTAAACAAAAATATCTGGCTACAATAAGGGCCCCACGGTGGATAGTTCTGGCGTTGAACTAATCACAGAAGCGACAACGGTGGACATCATGGTCTGGGCCTAAGCAAGTGACGCAGTAAGAGTGGAAGTCTTAGTGTGGTATTTGTTTTCCACTGGCCAAACAATTATTAACTTTTTCTGACAAAGTTAATGAAAGAAAAAAGGATCCCCAATGGGGTACTTAGCTTAAGAAGACTTCAATTCGGAGACGAAAACTCAGGTAGCAGCCGACGGGCACTCGTGCGAACTGCTTCTGCTTCAGGCTCCACGGCAAGAAAGACTGATGTAACGGCGTCAGCTGCCTTACTTTATACTATTGACGACCTGATGTCAGTCCTCAAGCGACAGCAACTGACGCAGAAATACTAAGTCTCTGATATTCAGGCCGGCCGAGGGCTACCCTGGCAGGGATAACCTAAATGCGATGACTGCAACAGTGAAACATGAAGAATATCCACTGTTTCATCTATTAATATTATGTATGAACTCACATACATTTATATAATGTATTTTGGTATGTAAATATTTATATATACATACACGTGTGTGTGTGTGTGTATATATATATACATATATATATATATATATATATAGATAGATATATAGATATATATATATATATATATATATATATATAGATAGATATATAGATATATATATATATATATATATATATATATATATATATATGGATTCACTTTATAATCCCGAAATCCTGAAATACCAAATCTCAGGATTTTGAGACCATAAAGCCGAAAGCTCTAAATACCAAAATCCCAAAAGCGCGGATTTTGAAATTGCGAATCTTACACTAACCAGACACCACACACCTACACAAACACACACCTTCCCCCCCCACACACACACACACACACCTACACTACATACAAGCAGGAGGGCAAGCCCCCCTGCACCCCCCCACACCCTCCTACTTAAATATACTAACTCCAGGGTCACACTACACAAACACAAGAAAACTCCACCACACACCTACATTCCCCTTGCACACACACATCACAGTTGCAACACACACTAAAGCCCCTAACCAACACTCAAACATACATACTTAACTAAACTTCCATTCAAACACCGCAACACCAGAAGCGCTACTTCAACATCTCCCAACGTCTGGATTTTGAAATTAGCGCTTCTAGGGATTCAGTATTTAGAGCTTTCAGCTTTATGATCTTGGGATTCTGAAATTCGGTATTTCTGAATTTTGGGATTATAAACTGCTTATATATACTGCCAATCATTAGTGGACCAGAGTTCTGCTGTGGCGACCCCTAACCGTTAAAACACACACACACCTGTACATATACATATATATGTATGGAATAAATTACCCTCAGACATCTCATCTCTGACTTCTCTCCCTCTGTTCAAAAAAAAATCTCAAAAAGTAGCTCAATAAAATATGGCTATGCCCCTGCACTAACCCAGACTAACCCTGTTTTTCCTTCCCTGTCATCCTTCCTTCCCCCTCAACCCAATTACATCCAATAACTTAGTAGGGGACTCTCAGCTGCTCAACTTTCCAATATGATTTGGAATAAAAGACCCACTGCCTACTTCCCTAATGTCTCTCCCTTTCCTTCATAAGAGTATCCCTGCCTCTCTTTCATAACAGTAACTATTCTACTTCCTCTATGAAAATAATCTAATCCTTAAACTCTACCTATACTATCCCTGATACCTTTCCTATCTTTCCTTCATCTCTGTTCACATTTATTATCATTTCATTTAATATGTTTTTATAATGATGCTAAGCACATCACACAGTAACTGATTTTCTATATTTCACATGTGTGTAAAGAGTACTCTGTTATGAACATCACATAGCCTGTTACTTTTACTCACTTAAAAAGTAATCCAAAAAAAAATATATATATATATATTTTTTTTTCCTGTTTCCATTAAATCTGCATTTATTTTTATTGTTACACTTTACTAATTGATGTACTAATAATTTGGAGCTTTTCTCCCCGGGCCTCTACTGAAAATGGACATATATCCAGCTAGACTAGCCCGGTCAACAAATGTAAAATAAATAAATAAAATAAAATAATATATATATATATATATATATATATATATATATATATATATATATATATATATACACACATACATAGAACTACATATATATATATATATATATATATATATATATATATACACACATATACACATACACACACACACACACACATATACACAAAATTTACACACATACAGACATATTAATTATGATAAACGTATGTATGTATGTATAACAAATAAATTAATTTGACTAAAAACTAAGAATACACATCTAGGCACAAATTGAACAGCACACTGTTAAAAAAACTTTCACAATATATGTTACATAACATGTCACAGCTTAATTGCAATGAAGTTGAAGTTCAACTGCTTTGATAACATAATTGTGGATATTCGAGTACATCAATGTTGTAGTCTTCATCTTGGAACTTCCTGCAGTGCAAAAGCCAGTGGTCTGCATAAACACCACAGGCCTACACCACAACCCAGCCCAAATACACCCTTGCTGGCACACATCAAGACATCACTGGTACTAACAGACATCATCCGGTGCCATCTTTAGGTCTTTCTTGTTCGAGATACCGAAGTCCTGTTTGTTCCTCAGGCGCAACATGACCTGCTCCACTGACTTTGCAGATACTTTGTTAAAGGAGGAGATGTGAAGGTGATAGTAAGGTACTTACCACAACCACAAGAGCAGGAAAACACAGGGGTGTAAGAGAGGGAAAGCGCACAGCAACATAGATCATCTTAAACATCTACAACTATGGTAAATTACCAACACAACTGTACTATGTTATTTGTAGTCAATGTTGAGGTACTAAATCTTGGGAGGACACTCAAAACTATATTACTGGGGTGACTGGACAGCACTCTACACCAAGGATATCAGCCTTTGTAAATGGCTCCAAGGTGGCAATGATTACAGAAGGTGTGTACAGGATAGCCTTAGTTGGTCCCCATTTCCCTACTAGAATGAGTCCTTCATTTTCCATGATGTGTGTATAACAAACAGCTATCCAATCTGGACAAGGTCTCACTGTTCTCCCCTCCTTACCTTCTCCAAATGCCAACAGAAGTTGATCTGTTTGGAGATTTAGCACTGTGAAGGCAAAATCACAGCAGTCTGTGTATATCTAATAAGTGAACAACTGTCTCATCGTTTTAGAAGTTTGGAAAGAACACAGGAAGGTGAATAGCCTGGTTCAAAGAAATTTCTGATACCACCATTAGCAACAGAAGGAGTGGTTAGTTCTCAAGTTTACTCGGTCCCTCCGGAAAATGAAGGGCTCTTTGACCATAAGGGCTTGCAGCTCAGTACATTCCAGAATAAGGAGTGTGCCAGCAGCAGGGTAGTTTTCCAAGTGAGTAGTTAAAGGATGGCTCAAAAGGTGGAAGCATTGGCTTCTCTACTATATAATTCAAGATACAAGTGGGTGAAAGCTCCTGCATAAGGGGCCCAAGATGCAAGATTCCTTTTAGAAAATGCTTCTTGTGGGGGATTAACGTGTAGGTACATGGGCAGGCAGGCTGACACATGCATTTTCACACTTAAAGAAGATAAACCTTCTTTACACAGACAGTACCTGTTCCAACCTTACTTTAGCAGTTAAGAGTGCATTTTGTTCTTCACCAGCTACATAACCTTTTCCATTTTGCTACGCAGTATTTTCTGGTATTTGGTTTTGTAGACTTTTTCTTAACTGTCAGAACGTCCTCATAAAAGGACGGTCTGGACAGAATTAATATCCAGTATTCCAAACCATCACATTAAGTATCCTCAAGTTTGACATGGATGAGATACCCCTTGGTTTGACTTGTTTTGCATAGGTTATGGTAGTGCTTTGTTTCTCCCTTCACTGAGGGAATATAGGAGGGAGAATCAGTGATACCTCAGCCGGTAAACAGCCATCAGTATTATACTTGGCCTGCCCACCCTCACTTCCTGCGATGCCCAGGGGTTGAGGGGTAGCAGAGGGAAGAGTTCTGTCGCATGTTCCACTCTAGGGATGTTCTGTAACAAAACTCAGTGACCTGCTTGTTTACTGGGGAAGCAAATAAATCTGTCTCTCGGATCCAAAACTACTACTCTTTCCAACATACATTTGCTGGAATTCAACAGAATTCTGCTCAGACTGCCTGCCAGCAGGCTACCCTGACCCAGGATGTACTAGGCTACAGGAGTCAGCTGTAGATGTTTAGCAATGAACTATGGCAGATATCTCATCAGCACAGCTGGTAGGAATGAGTGCCCCCCGTTTGTTGCCATAGCACATCATAGTTGTATTTTCTACTACTATTTTTATTGTTCCTAGTACCAACTTTTGTTTGAAAGCTTTCAAGGCCAAAATTACTGCCTTAATTTCCTTAAAGTTGATGTGCTAAGCAGCCAGGTAAAGTACAGTTTTGTACCTACCATAAATGTAGATGTCCGAACTGGATAGCATCTGCAGTCATAACAAGTGGGTTGTCCTTGTCGTCAGGCGTAGCCCTCTTGCAAGGCTAAAATTTGATAGATGCCAATGTTTCCAATAGATAGAGAGTAAACACAACAATAAAGCATATGTACATATATACAACAAAATACACATAAAAGACTCCCCCAACAGCTAGCAGTTAGGACATCTACCATTTATGGTAGGTACAAACCAACTAGAGGGGAGGAGGATAAAATTATGATGTGTGTGTGATCCCTCCTTTGCAGTACAGTGTGGCAAACCCTGCTCGGGATCTGGAATATTTCTGTGGAATTGGTTTTCCATGGAAGGAGTAACAGTATCGTATGCAATTTCCTTTCTCTGTTTTGTGGGGGTTGGGAAAGAAGGTAGGTAGGTGGATTGCCTGACACTCTATCTTGGTGGAAGATTAAGGGTTGCACTGCCCCATTAAGGCCTATAGTTCTGAAACCCTCCTAAGTAATTGCCAGTAGGAAAAGCAGTTTTCCATGACAGGTTGTTGTAGGTCTCTGTTTGCTGCTGTTCAAAGGGAGATAGTGTCAACTTTAGAATGTTAGGCATATCTATGTTTGACACATCTTTTCCTCTTCGTGCTCCAAATGACAAACCTTTCCATTTTCCAGCATAGTTCCTTCTTGTTGAAGGTCTGCGGAATAATGTCTTTAACTCTTTGGGAAAAAGTTGGATTAGCTGCTGCCTGATGATCCATGATGTTCAGTCAGTGCAAGCGTTTTTAGGTTTGGATGCATGATGCTGTAGTTGTTCTGAGTTAACATCAAAGGCAGTGGGTACCAGTGTTGTCTTGGCCAGTTTGGGGCTATCAGGATTATCAATGCTATGCTGTTAAGCCGTTCCAGAGGAGAGTGAGTCCACTTTCCATGCTAGTGGGTGGAATGTCCTTGTGCAGAATTTTTGAGCTGGTGATTGTTGAGTGGTCTTGAAGGGTGGGTCGGGTTGCAGCCCACATCAGGGCATCCTATTCTGCTTAATAATATGTCTGCTAGGAGTATTGTCTTCCCACAAAAACATTGCCTGTGTAACTGAATGTTGTAGCTGGAGTGCCAGGGTCACAGCCCAAGGTCATTCTGCATTGTTTGTTGATGTACCACATGAGTGTGGTGTTGTCTGTCCTTATCATCAACTGGCCCTCTTTGAGGAATGGTTTGAACTTTTGGATTGCCAGTTTTACTGCCAGCATTTCTTTTAGATTGATGTGCAGGTGAAGTTGATCCTGTGTCACTGGCATGCCTGAGCCCACCATAGGAACTCCTGTTTTAAGCATGGAATTAGTGGGATTTCTGTTTCTAGACTGAAGATTATGCATGATGCCATGAAGCCAAGGCAAGGCCAAGAATTTTCTTGCTGTTAACTTGTTTTTTTTGTTAGTGCCCAAAGTAAAAGAGGAAGTTCTTTTTGTTTTCTGTAGTCAGGAATGCCATTTGTTGTACTGTGTCCAAAGAATGTCCTTGTTTGGGATGGTATCAGCCTTGACTTTTGTAAATTGACTGTGTATCCCAGTCCTAGGTATGGGTGAATTCCCTTGTAGTCTGTAATGGCGATTACTGATGCCAGGCATTTAATTGATAGTGCTCTGATCCTGCAAGAAATCTGAGGTATCTTCTGCAGATTGATGCCTCCTTGAGACCTAGAGTTACCAGCCAAGACTCCTTGCCCAGCATGGGAAGAAGTTGCTGTAGGGTCAGCATTTTGAATTTTGGGACAATGATGTATGTATTTAAGGTGGACAGGTCGAGAATTGGTCTCCAACTTTTTCCTTTCTTGGAACTAGGAATAGTCTGGAATAGAACCCTTTCCTTGTTCTGTTGTTGGAGCCTCTGTTTTTGATTTGGAGGTAGATTTGGCATTCCTCTTTTGACTGGTAAAGTGTGGAAGTGTGATCTATGGTTTGTAAAATCCACTTGTCTTTTGTTATGTAGTGCCAGTTCTTTGAAAATAAGGTTAACTTTCCGCCTAGAGGAGCTGCTATTTTAGGATTAAGTCACTGTGGTTGTGCTGATGTAGTGGCAGTGGGGCACCTCCTCTGGATTGGTTTCTGCCTCTGTTTGAAATTTTGTGGAGTCAGGAAAGGACCAATTTTGGCAGGCCAGTTCCTGCTAAACCTTGGGGTTGAACCTGCAAGAAATCTTTAACAGTTTGAACAGATTTTGCCTTTTCTTCCATTTTCTTCATAACCTGCTGGGCAGGTGTACCAAACAAACTTGTCTTATCCATAGGAGCATCTAGCAACTTAGCTTTAACATGATCCGTAAAGCTTGTTCCTTTAGCCATGCATGCCTTCTTATCACTGTGCCTGTCATGGCTGATCTAAAAACCTGTTGTATGTTATTTACCATCTCTAATACATATTTCTTATCAAGAGATTCATCAGTGGTTACTTTTTTAGTTAACTGATCAAGCATAAACTCTTGGTATTGTATCATGTGAAACTGACAGTTTAAAGCTCTAGCTGAGAGAGTAGCTGAAGTGTAGACCTTTTTACCCCATCTGTCTTTTAGCTGTGGTCGCTGCTACTGCCTTGGGACCCTGGGATATAGTTTCTGGGTCTGCAAGTGGGGCCTTGTAAAGGTGGTGATGAGTATCTGGCACCCTGTAAAATCTGTCTGGTCATCATCCACCACAGAGAGAACAGGAGGTATAGCTAAGGGCCTGTGCTGTGGAAGGTGCAGAAAGGTCCTAAGTCTTTTCTGGAGTCTGAAAAATCCTGTTGCTGCCATTGATGCAAGGTTTCCCCAAGGAGAATTCTTCTGGTGGGAAGCAGCTGGAATGGATTCTTCAGCATCAGAATCTTCAAAATTGGAGAAGGAGCCTGGCTGGTCAGTAATGTCTGATTCATCAGCAGAATCATCAGAAGACACTGGCTCAGGGGCTCTACCCTAGGTCTCTTCTCTGGGGCTGAGAGGCCCTGTCTGGGTGAGATTGAGATCCTCTAATTAAAGAAATTAAATCTTCTGCCAAAGAAAGCATTTGAGAACTAGAAGAGGGCCTGGATGTGGTGGGTTTAACAGGCACTGATTTAGTAGTCTTGGCAGCTTAATGGACATGGCTGGGGTAGAGACATCCAAGGGATGGTGTCTGATAAGTCAACCATTCAAGAGTTGTAGCAGGGCCTCAGTTGTAAGAATAGGTTCAGCTGTACTTTGATCAGTTTTCTCGCCTCGGTGAAGACACTCGCGACACTTTTCTTTTCGGCGGTTTTCTTTCCGCGGGTTTCCGCGAAAGTGTCGGTCTTTATCTTTCGTTTTGGAAGATTGGCAGTCGGAGGATCCGACGGCATAATGTACGCCAACATCAGTACCAAAAAAACTGTTCTGCAAACTCAATACCGACGCGCGCGTCTCGGGGGTGAAAGGAGGCACAGCCGAACAGGCTGAAATCTTTATGAGGTATTTGTTTCCCACAGGTTAAACAATTGTTAACTTTTGCAAGAAAGACTGAGGAAAGCCGGTTGATGCTTTTATAATTCAAGACCAACAGACCGGACTTTGGTCGGGCCGACACTGCAGCACTGGACGACAGACACACAACCACTTGTTATGACTGCAGATGCATCCATGAAGGACATCTGCCCCATGACCATTGGGTACTGAATTTGCCTAAGCGTGGTCGGTCCCCAAGCCAATAACAAAGTTGTCAACAGTTACTGTCGAGTTTACTTCTAAGAGTTGAAAAGGCATTCCTAGGTTTGCCTTGATACTTTCCTCCAAGCATAAGTTAATTTTCGACATAGGAGACTCACTGCTGTTTCCAAGGACTGCTGCTGCTGTGACTATCAGTACTTTAGAAACGGCTGTAATTTTCTCGTGTGTAATTATGCTTTGGGGGGGGGGGGTCATCAAGATACATAATGCAATGTACCCCAACATTCTCAGAAACTCCCTTGTTGTTATGGTCAACTAACTGCAGAGGAGCACATGGTATTTTAACATAATCTTGCCACTTGGCAAAAAGACCTTCTGTCAAACACGGTCCAAGTGTGATCTTAGGAAAATAACCTCAATGCTTGGCGTCAGTTGTGAATACTGAACATTCAGAGTCTGGCCTACCTTACAAAAGCAATCCATGGCAATTTGTATTGCTGACAGAAGCTCTGCAGAAGCAGCCATCTGAATCAAGCAGTTGTCCAAAGAGATCAACATCTACCCATATCTGATTTTGCAAAATGCAACGGACTTCTGACAAACATTTGATAAACATTCTGGGAGCAGCAGATAAGCAAAACGATAAAGCACAAAACTGATTGTGGAACTCCCTTGCCTGAAAGTGCAACAACTTCCTGTGCTCTGTACGATAAGAATATGAAAAGTGGGTGTCCTTTAGGTCTAGTATCACCACTGAGGTCCCTGGAAAAATGAGGGGCAAAAGTTTTCCAACAGTTAACATTTTAAAATTTGGGTACTACCAGGAATTCTTCCAGCCCTGATGAGTCCAACGTGGGTCTCCATGTCCTTTCCTTTCTTGGGGATTAAGAGGCAGCAGAAGTAAGATCCAGTGCCTACCAATTCTGCTGGGACTGGCTGAATGGAATCTTGTGATTTAATTTTTCCATGTCTTTTAGACCCCCTCTCAAAGCTGAAGTAGGATTAAAGGTCATGAAAAAAGAAGTTATGTCCTTACCATAACGTTCCATGTGGAGTGTTCATCTCGCCTTGGTTATTACACATGGGTTCGGAGCCGATCCTCGGCTCCGTGCCGGCCGACTGCAAGCTCTGCATCGAGAAGAAGCTCGAGGACATCTAATACCCACAATCCCCCTCTGCCTTTACCTCAGATCTAGTTTGCAAGCAAACCAGACATAAAGCACGCACACATGCCAAACTATATACATAAGTACATATATACAAACATACCAAGGGTATGATAGTAACACTAATACTGCAACAGCAGAAGGAGAATACTCCAGACCAGGCACCAAATCGAACGTTCTTCCTAAGGGTGGGAGTGGGAATAACAAAGGCGAGATGAACACTCCACATGGAACGTTATGGTAAGGACATAACTTCTTTATGTGAGTGTTCAATCTCGCCTTTGTTCTTACACATGGGTAGCGTCCCTAGCTCCATGATCCTGAGGAACTCAAGGGAGAACGTTCTTGAGCACAGTGGAACCAAAGGTTGCCCTATCCCTAGAAACCCTGTCCACTTTGTAATGAGATATAAATGTATGTGGTTTAGCCGAAGTAGCAGCCGCACAAATAGTGTCTAGTGGTAAGCGAGCTGCGTGAGCCAAAGATGTAGAAACTGATCTGGTGGAATGTCCTTTGGGTTTTGTTGATAATGTTTGATCAGAGGCTTCATAAACATATGTGATACAGTCAGTTAGCCATTTAGAAAGAGTTCGTTTTGTAACTGCAAGACCCTTTCTGCTGTCAGCAAAAGCTACAAATAGTTGATCAGATTTCCTGTGATCTTTTGTTCTATCCAAATAAAATCTGAGTTGTCTATGGACGTCCAGTTTGTGCAACATATACTCCAATTTATTAGAGTGGTTCTTAAAGAAGGTGGGTAGTTCAATGGACTGATTAATATTACTAGAAGAACAAACTTTGGGAAGAAAGGATGGATTAGTGCGTAGGGATACTCTGTCAGAATGAAATATTAAATAAGGATGCTTGACAGAAAGGGCCTGAAGCTCAGACACTCGTCTAGCAGATGTAATGGCCACTAGAAATAAAGTTTTCCATGACAAGAATTTCAATGTGCAACTTGAAGCTGGTTCAAAAGGTGGCAACATCAATTTAGAGAGCAACAGGTTTAAATTCCACGGTGATGTCGGACTTCTGACTGGTGGTCTGATATGAAAAGAACCTTTTAAAAAGGCTTTAGACAGTCTGTGAGCCATAATAGGCGCACCACATTCCTCTACATGATAGTTAGAAATGGCAGCTAACTGTACTCTTAAAGTAGCCGGGGAAGCTCCTTCATGAAATAGTTCAGTCAAGAACTCTAAAACCTTGTTTAACGGAGCTCTAACAGGGTCCAAATGATGTGACTCCGCCCAAAAGACAAAACGTTTCCACTTACTGGTGTAAGTCTTAGTAGTGGAAACTTTATGAGAAGCTACTAAAATATCTTGAACCGCCGATGTAAGTGGAACCGACCTGGCTAGAAAGGGAAGCGGAGCAGCCAAGCTGCTAAATGGAGAGATTCTAGAGATGGGTGAGGAACTCCTGACGAGTGAGTCAGTAGATCTGGCTCTGGGTCCAGCATCCAAGGTCCCCGAATGCGGTGACGCAATAGAAAGGGGAACCAAATTTGACGAGGCCAGAACGGGGCAATGAGAATAATAGTCCTCTGAAGGTTGTTGGCTTTCTGTAGAAACTTTGCAATCAGGGGAAATGGAGGAAAAGCATACAGGAGACCCGGGGGCCAATCGTGCACCAGCGCGTCCCTGGGGACTTCCCCTGGAGGGGGTAAATAGGGCAAAGTAGCTCCTGCATTTGGCGTTCATTGGAGACGCAAACAGATCGCAGGTAGGCTGGCCCCATTTGCGAAATATCCTTCTCGCAACTGACTGTTTGAGGGACCACTCGTGAGGCAATAGTATTGCCCTGTTCAGCCTGTCGGCTATGACGTTGGATGACCCCGGATGTGCGTTGATCAGAAAGCGACCGTGGACTCTGCCCATTGCCAAATTCTCATGGCCTCTCTGCATAGTTGGTAAGACCTGGTTCCCCCTTGCTTGTTTATGTACCAGACTACGGACATGTTGTCTGTCTGAACTGCAATGGTCCCTGGAGGAAGGAGGGGAGCAAAGTGTTGCAACGCCAAAACACTGCCCTCAACTCCAGAACATTGATGTGCAGATTGTACTCCAGATTGGTCCATTCGCCTTGGACTGTCTGTCCCTGAAAGATGCCCCCCCACCCTATCAGGGAAGCGTCCGTGGTTATCGCCGCTGACGCGGGTAGCACAAATGGTCTTCCGCTGGATAGGTTGCAAGTCTGTAACCACCACATTAGGTGTGATTTGCATGTTTTCGTTATCAAAATTTCGTGAGTCAGTGGAAGTTGTTGGAATGACCATTGTGCAAACAGAAGCCATTGTAGCACTCTCATGTGCAGTCTTCCCAATGGTATCGCAATGAGAGAAGCTGCCATGAGACCCAAAACTTTCAGAACAATTTTTGCCGGTGACTTTCTGGACGACAGTAGAAGGGAAATGTTGAATTGAAGTGCTACTATTCTTTCTGTAGGAAGTAATTCTGCTCCTATGAATAAGATATGCTGTGATGGCTGTAGCAACGATTTTTCGAAATTTACTGAAATGCCAAGGTGTGTACAAAGTTGTAGGGTGTAATCCCTGGCTTGTATCAGTTGACGCCTGGTGGTGGCAGACAGGAGCCAGTCGTCCAGATACGGAAACACCTGGAATCCTAGGCGCCTCAGATGAGACGCTACCACTGCCATGCATTTGGTGAAGACCCTGGGGCTGTAGTCAGACCAAAGGGCAGGGCTCGAAACTGATAGTGACTGGCTCCCAGCCAGAAGCGCAAATGATCCCTGGACGCCCTGGCCATTTTGATGTGGTAGTATGCGTCCTTCAGATCTATCGAGCACATCCAGTCATCCTTCCGTAAGAATGGAAGGATCGATTGAAGCGTGACCATTCGGAACTTTTCCTTCTTGACAAAGGTGTTGAGATGGCTTAGGTCCAGAATCGGCCTCCAGTCCCCTGTTTTCTTTGGAACTAAAAAGAACCTTGAGTAAGTTCCGAATCCTATTTGGTCCGCTGGGACTGGTTGGATGACTCTTTTTCTTAGCAGCTTTGAAATTTCTGTAGCTGCTGGGTCTCGCAGATGGGGTGGTACATCTGGGAGTTTTCTCTTTGGAAAGGGTGTGGATAGAAATGGGATTTTGTAACCTCTGGTAACAATGCTTTTTACCCAATTGTCTGAAGAGAGGTTTTGCCAGGCCTGAGGGTATAAAGCTAAGCGACCCCCGACTGCCTCCAGAGCAGGACAGTCGGGCCTCCTCTCAGGAGTGCTGAAAAGGTTTGCCAGGGAGGTTATCCCTGTCACCTTGGTTTTGCAGACCCCCTCTGCCGCCAGGGCGGCGTCTTCCACCTCTGCCCCCCCCTCTGCCTCTAGAGGGGGCATCACCCTGTGTGTTCGGGAAAGATCCTTGGGGTTTTTGAAACCACATTTTCCCACCACGTTGCCCTTTGGGGTACGGTCTGGAAGGGGTGGAAAAACGGACTCAGACAGCAGACAGAGTCTTCACCTCCTGTTCACACCGGGTAAGGGTCGCCTTTACTTTAGGGCCAAAAAGTGTGGCTCCGTCAAATGGGGCGTTAGTAAAGGAAGACTTGAAGGCTTCCGCAAACGAACATAAGCGCATCCAGGATTGCCTACGAAGAGCAATCGCTGAAGCCGCTGCCCTACTCGATCCTTCGGCTGCATAGGATATCAGCCTCATGGACGAGTTTACAATGGACGTAAGGGTGTTGAGATGCGCTGTAACTTTCTCTGAAACAGCAGCATCTGTAGTACCCTGGAGGGTATCTCCCAACTCTTTGACTAGATCCCTCTGTAAACGTGTAAAATGAGTCAAATAGTTCAGGGAACGCATAGAGAAAGCCGCTGAACTGAAAATGCGCTTCCCGTATCTGTCCATGGTCCTAGAATCTTTGTTAGGCGGATGGACAGATGAGGAAGACTCCGACATCTCCTTTTTTTGTGGCCGCTGCCACCACCATGGCGTCTACTGGAACTCCTTTGGTGAGGTAAGCCTTGTCCTGTGGTGCCGTAATGTACTTATTTGGCTTCCTAGGGACTGGTTCCACCGTGTCAGGTGTCTCCCACGCCCTTCGAGCAATCAATTCCATTAACTCATCAAAGGGCGGAGTGACCCAGGAGGAGGAAGGGCGAGCACCAAATGCCTTCAGCAAAACTGACTCATCCTCAGAAGGGGGGAGGGCTTGCCAGTCACCTCTCTGTTTTAGGATCTCCAAGATGTCAGAAAAAGAGACATCCTCTGAAGGTGACTTAGGGGACCCTTCTGACTCATCTAAGTCAGTATCAGATGTCAAGGATTCTTGAGGAGAATCCAAGTGTCTCCTCTTACACAGTCTTTTCCTAGGGACTTCTTCGTGGGGTGCATCCGAAGAAGCCTCCGAGGAAGAGGGGCACCTCCAGGGGTGGCTGAGACACTGGTGCCCGACGCTTGGACGTGGCCGTGGGTGCAGAGGAGGATAACGGTCCTTTGTGGGGAGGAGAAGCTGTACCTGCTGATGTGGTTGTCTGGGTAGACAACACCTTCCTCATGAGATCGAAGGCCCCCGGGTACCAAGTCGAGGTATCTCCCGGTTCCGAAGAAATGGGAAGAATCCCCGAAACAGGAACCGAAGGCACCGACCCCGAGGACGGAACCGAGTCGATCCGTGCCGAGGCCCCGAGAGGGAGCGTCGGAACCGAAACATTGGTCCGACTCTCGGTCCCGGAACCAAGGACGGATCTTAGGCCCCGAGACTCCAGTACCAGATCGGATGGAGTCGAGGTGAACGGTGCCGACCGAGAAAAAGACGGTTCTGGCACCGAGGGCTCCACAATCATCAGTTCAGCTTCTTCCGGCTTCGAAGACTGGACAGGTCTCGGAGGAGGAACAGATGGAGATAGTGGCAGGCCTTCAAGTCTCGACATCAACTGAGAGGAGACCGAGATAAGCTTGGATAGGGCCGTATGCTCCATCAATTTCTGCACCACACGGTCCACATCGGTGTCGGAAAGGGGCCTGGAAGAACGAGTCGAAGGGATCGAAGACGGAGCCGACCTCAACAGAGTCGGTGGAGGGAGCTCCGTCACCGGTTCCAAGACTCGAGGCTCGAAACTGCCAACAGTTGAACACTCGGCCCCAAGTCTGTGGAACCGGTGATCTAACTATACCGAAGAGCTCGGAGCCGATGACTTGGGCTCCGACGTCTTCGACCCCTTCGAGGACTTGGATGCCTGGTCTGAAGCATCCAGAGCCTCCTGGAAAGAGGGTTTCAACAATCCTCTATCCATCAGTTTCCTGCGCCTATCTGTCATGACCCTCCCACTAAAAGAGTGACAAATAGAACAGTCCTCTTGTAAGTGGAGAGGGCCAAGACAGTAGACACAGGAACTGTGGTTGTCTGTGACCGACATCTTTTGGCCACACTGACCACGTTTGAAGCCAGATTTCATTTTCTCAGACATAATGAAAAGAGAAAGAAAACAGTCAAGTCCAGTAACAGTCAATCCAGGTAACAAAAAGTCAAATCCGGTATTTTGTAAGTCTGATTGTCAATCCAAGTAGGGGTGGTAGGCCCCGAAAAACTCTATACCAGTTAGTTAAACTAAGTTAAACTAATTTAATGGTACCGAGAATTCTGCTCTACTCACACACCGTACACTAACTTTCAATAACTATAGATCTTAAAGAAATTCTTTGAAAATTTAACCAAAATAGTTAAAATCTTATCTGAAAAAGCCTCGAGCTAGCCTCCAGCGATGCGTATGCAGCAGCGGCAAACTAGATCTGAGGTAAAGGCAGAGGGGGATTGTGGGTATTAGATGTCCTCGAGCTTCTTCTCGATGCAGAGCTTGCAGTCGGCCGGCACGGAGCCGAGGATCGGCTCCGAACCCATGTGTAAGAACAAAGGCGAGATTGAACACTCTCACATTTAGTATTACTTTGATCTTTGATGTTTGTGGTCCTGCAAAGAGTACTTTTGGCTATGTGCCCAGAACTGATACATTTAACTCCATATGAATTGAAAAGGAAATCAGTAACATATCTAAAAAAAGACTGTAAATTCTGAGACTCACTGGTACTACTACGGAGTATCATTCTTCCATACTGCCCATGCTTCCACCTGCCAATCCTGGTGTTTTATAACTGTCTCTCTGTACGTAAGAGACTGTAATCACTGGGTGCATCAGTTTCTAAGATCAATGTTACTTTGGTCTTTTCATGGACTACTATATCCAGTTTTCTCGCATCTATTTACTAAACTGTTGGTAATGGGTGATCCTGTGTGATATAAACTTCATTATCTACATTGCTTTGTGGCTTATGTTTTCAATGCTTCTCAGCAACTTCAATATTGTAATGTTTGTTCACAAACTCTAAGCAGGTTCTGGAACTCTCTCCCAACCGAACTTACTTTGCTCAACTCCCAGAGCCAATTCAAGACTAGACAAACAACATTCGATACTAAACTGGCTATGTAAATGTAGCAAACCCGACTGACTCTCGGTGACAATGAGACTAAAATATAGTTATTTTAGCTTACCTGTGGCACTATCCTGACCTTACCTTGTTTAACTCTAATGTGTTTTGGCATGTAACCATCGTAAATATTGCATTTGTAACTAACTGTATGAGTTAATAACAGTATTCTTACCCGACTTGAATTACTTAAAGACCTACTCTCCGATTCTCATTAACCCCAGAACTACTATTTGCCTAGGTATGGAACCTCTGTAAAACTGTATTCATACATTTTTCTGCTTGCTTAGATATGTTCACTACTGTATATACTGTATTTTATTCTAAGTTGGTGACCTTGGAGCTTTTCTCCCTGGGCCTCCGCTGAAAATGGACATGTATCCAGTTGGACTATCCTGGACAACAAATGTAAAATAAATAAAATAAAAATTGTATAATCCCCAGTGCAACAGTCTTGCCACATTATTATGTATTTTAGTATATAGGCCCTATGCCATTAGTCATCACACACAGCAACAAGATGTGCGACCATTTCCAATTCTGTTTACAAAACCTACATCTCTGTTTCCTCCACATGTCCAATGGACCTTGTAAACAAAGTTTATTCCAAGTACATAAAATAAGCGCTTTCACGTACTGCCAAGGCACGCTTCTTCAGATTTCATCAAACTGCTAAAATTCAAATAATATATATACCCCAACCCAGATTGGTTGGGGGGTGTGTGTATATATATATATATATATATATATATATATATATATATATATATATATATTATATATATATATATATATATTATTTGAATTTTAGCAGTTTGATGAAATCTGAAGAAGCGTGCCTTGGCAGCACGTGAAAGCGCTTATTTTATGTACTTGGAATAAACTTCGTTTATGCTCTATTTCATGGTGGTCCTTTCCTGCATCTGTCTCATATTTGGTTTCTTGTTTCTGCAGTTGGACCTTTGGAAGGCAGCGGAACCTTTATTTATAACCTTGTAAACAAACATGTACTTAAGTCCACTATCCTGGGCCACCAATATTAACCTTTCATCTTTTTGTTTAAATTCACTTCTTAATCATTCCTGCATCAGATCCTGATAGACAAGAGGTTGTTCCAGGAGTTTCTACACCTGTAATTATATTCATGCCTTTTCCACATTTCTTGCCTTCTCATCTGGTCCCTCACCTTATATATTTTTTTTTGCACATTCAGTTGCTGGCTGCCTGATTTTTGTCTGCATGACACGGATATGCTTTTGCTAAAGTAAGCAGGGAGGTCATCTTAAGACTTGTTCTCTTCATGTTTAAAAATTTTTACAATGCTTGTATCTTCTGAGGTCAGCAGCTATGTATGCAGTCCTCCGACTGCAGATCTATACACGCAATCAATTTTGAGGAGACTCATACCACTTTCAGAATGGGCAATATATTTTCTTGGCATAAACTGTTTATATATCATTTGATAAGCACGATGCATCTTTTTTGTCCAACTTGATCCAATACCTTCTGGGGCCAACCATTCCAAAACTAAGAACAGGAACAGCAAATTGGTTTATAGGTTGGACTTTGTTCCTAGATGTCAAGGGAGTTTTCAGTATTACTTTTATTCTTCTAAATTACTCCTTACTGAATTTTTGTTGACATTTATTCATGTTTCATTGTCCATCTTTCATCAATTCCCAAATATTTATACACTTCCTCCTGCTCACATTCCTTTTATATCACATTCTTGTCCCACTCTGACATTTTCTTGGTCCTGCAGCTTTCATGCTTTAGATGTCGCTTCTGCAGATTTCTCAAAATCAAATGACATTCTTATATCATCTAAATTTTGACCACTTCCAGTTGTGCTTTCAGCTCCTCATCTGATGAATCATACAGTTTTAAATCATCCACTTTTTACAATTCTCCATTATGACTAACAACAAATGATCCATTGCTCCACGTCTTTCTTTTGTTATGCTTGTGTTCTACTGAAATTGAGTTTTCTTCTAAAGGACTACAAACTGTCAGCATCAATTTCAGTACATCGTTTGTACATTGTTGGAAGGCAAGTTACTGGTCTATAGTTTTTAGGTTAGCTTGCAGGCTCACTCTTAAACAGGAGTAGCATTTTTACTGTTGTTAGCCAGGCTGGTGTCTGCTCGGGGTGCGCACAAAAGTAGTTCTTACTCAGGGCCAAATCCTCGTGTAAAGATGCACACTTTCAAGCCATAAGATAGGTACTGTATCCGGGTCTGGAGTTTTCAAGTTAGGACTTCAATTTTGTTTCAGTTTCTCTGGCCACTACTTCATCCCATTTCATACCCTGTACATTTGAAATTCTGTTTCTTTTACTTCTATCCATACACCTTATGTTCCACAGGGACTTCCATAGATATTTCTCCAAAATGTGCCCATTTTTTTTTCTTTGGTGGTTTTCTGCTTATCTTGCTTTGCTCTGCTTCCCAGTTATCTACAAAACTTTTGTTGGTCATCAATGAATTGCTTATTGTGCATTTTTCCTTTATATTCATCTACTTATCTTCCTAGTTTTTGTGCCTGTGCTGACATCTTTAGTTTACGACTTGCAACAGTGTACAACAGATCCCGGTCTGTGCTAATACTGCACATTGCTTTTATCACATCTATAAAAAACATAAAAACTAGTAGATTTAAAACTTTGTTGATGAGCTCAGTCACAATAATTTTCAAAATGCATGAAACCCAGACAGTGTTCCAAAGCAACAAGCCTTTATTCTTCACAAACAAGCGATCTCTGGTAACAAAAAATCAGATATACTTTAAAACAATGTTAAACAAATCTGCTTTTATACACTTAGAAGTAGGTGTGGAAAATGTATGTATTGTTTAATTTTAAACCAGCCTATTCCAGGCAAACAATATAAACAGGGTTGCAAAAGTGCATTTAAGAACAGCAAGTACCCCCATCCCCTCACACTACTACCGATTAGATCAAACTAAATCCTAGTTAAGGAAAACACTGCCCATCTATTTGCAACCCACATTCCAGAACTGGGTATTAAGAAAAGTATAACACACATATAAAAAGGCTGACTTTTAACTAAAATATTTTTCGGCTAATTAATGCAATAAAGCCTTCATCAGGCCTGTGACAAGAGCTAACTAGATAGATGCAAGAAAAAAAAACACACAGCTATCTAACCATAAACATTATCTAATTAGAACAATATAAATATAAATCTGTGTAATAACATCTAACAAACATCTATCCATACGTATTAGTGTGCTCAGAAAAAAAATGTCAGTGCAGCTGACAATACCATTTTAGACACTGTTCAAGAAACTAAACTGCTTGGTGTTATAATTGATGACAAATTCAACTTTGACCCTCATATTCAACAAAATATCAAACCACCACCAGGAATACTCTACAGAAAGACTATTCCTAACCACTACAACCAAAACTACCATGACTAAAACTTTCCTGCTCCCATCACTTTTCTACGGTTCTTGTTGTTGTTTGTCTTTCGGCTTTTCCCGGTTAGGGTTCGCCACAGCGGAACTCCGGTCTGCTAATGATTGGCAGTTGGTTTTTATGGTGTCGAGTTGCCAGCCCGACGCCCAACCTTCAACTAAGGCACACCCCTTCAACGCATGTCTTTCGAACTCCCACTCGACCGCGGGGAGGACATGCAGAATCCACACAGAAGGCACTCCCAACCCAAGCCGAGAATCTTACTAGCCACCTGCTGAACTACACCAAAACTAAATTAGAGCAACGCTACAACAAAGTTGCAAAGTTCGCAACCAACTCCAACTACCATACACATCACCGCACATCACTCAAAAATTTGACTGGTTAGAATTAACATAACAGCTTTCATATACAAACCTAATTACAGCACACAACCTATTTTACATGCCTAGTGCCTGTCCAGCTCTAGAAGACCTAATAGAACATTACAAACCAAACAGATCCCTCAGATTTGAAGATAAAAACTTCCTTGAAATCCACAAACCTTCTAGAAACCCAGGAAAATCTCTATACTCCCACTCTACTGCTAAATCTTGGAACACCATCCCTGCAACATTAGGCTAACTCCTAGCCTACCTCTCTTTAAAGCCTTCCCAAAAGAACACCTAAATAAATCATGGCTATGCACATGCACAACCTCAGGCTAATACACAATCTGCCCTCCTATACCTCCTTCAATTATGTTAACATGTCCAGTACCATTAAGCACTGTCAAGCCTGGAAAAAATGTACCATACTACTCCTATCTTTCTATGAACTAATCTAAACAACACAAGTATTCTTCCAGTTCAAACATGAAGAATGATATTGTGCAAATATCCTATCACTGAGGCAGTGACACTGTATCACGTTGAAAGCCTTGTCAAATTTCTAATTTTGTGTAAAGTGTTATCAAGATGAACATGTACTGTATTCACTGTATACGTGTGTCTGCTAATTTTGTTTATAAGTCTTTGTGTAAAGTGTTATCATGGTTATAGCAATATACTCACTGTATACTTCTATATTGTAGTTTGTAAGTCTTGTAATTTTCTAAAATTGTGGAGCTTTTCTCCCCGGGCTTCCATTAAAAACAGGTCTTGTGACCCAGCTGGACCATCGCTGTTAACAAATGTCAAATAAATTAAATAAATAAATGTGACCTTACCAGGGGTTAGATTTTCTACACCAAATATTTCACTTTACAGGTAATCCATAATTTCAGTTCCTATTTCTTTAACTTCTCCATTACTAATCCTCTCCTCTGCCCCCCCCCCCATTTTTTTGTATTGCAAAATGTTCCATATCTGGATGCCTTTTTGCCTGTATTTCTCTTCAAATATCTCTGTTGCTGCTTTTTTGTACCAATTTATTTTGCTTTCTCCTTTGCATAAATATTGCACCATTTTAAATCTCTCTTTCCCACGTCCACATTTTCTTCTTCAGATGTCTCCTGCTCCACCTGTCTCTCCTTACTTCAGAGGCTCATTGTGCCATCATGCTGTGATATAAAAAGAAGTTATGTACTCACCATAAGTTCTATCTGCGGTGTCGATCTTCATTCATTCTTAACCAATGGGGTCTCTGTTCCGATCCTCGGAACCAGCTCGGCCATTACACACCTCATACCGGTCAAAAAAAACTCTTCGGCTAAGACTCTACCCACAGTGTCCCTCTCTCCATTACCTCAGATCGAGTTTGCAGCCAAAGTAAGACAGAAGAACATATAAACAAAGGTAGAAGCTATGTCCAAAATCAAACCTATAGGTTCCCAGGACAAGTATCAGATCCTCCAGGAAATCTACAGGAGAGAGAAGGAGGGTGGGATGTCAAGAATGAATGAAGACTGACAACAGAGATGGAACGTTATGGTGAATACATAAACCTCTTTATCAGATGTTGTCAATCTTCATTCATTCTTAACCAATGGGACAGAGTCCACAGCTACTTTAGGTCCTGGGTAGCCTTATGGAAGAATATTCCTGAGAACCATAGAGTCAAAGGATGCTCTTCTCCTGGAGACCACATCCAATTTGTAATGAGTAATAAAGGTATGAGGCGTAGCCCATGTTGCAGCTGCGCATATCTCGTTCATGGAAGCTTTTGAATGAAAAACAGCTGACGTGGCAACTGATCTAGTAGAATGCCTCTTACAGGCACAGATAATTTGTGGTTGTTATGAGTATAAATTAAGGTGATACAACCTCTTAGCCATCTTGACAAGGTAACTTTGAGACAGATTTTTCCAGAGTTGGACCTGAAAATAAAACAAATAATTGGCCCGATTTTCTAGACTCTTTAGTCCTGTTGAGGTAGAAACGTAATTTTATTTATTTTTTATTTATTTAACATTTATCAGGAAAGTCCAACTTGAAGCGAAACCCCGGGGAGATGCGCTCCAGATCCAGGTCTTTGTGACGTGGGAGGAAACTGGAGCACCTGGAGGAAACCCACAAGAATGCAGGGAGGACATGCAGATTCCACACATAAGGCACCCCAGAAGAGAACTGAACTGGAGAACCTCTTACTGTGAGGCGACAATGCTACTGCTGCACCACTGCGTAATTGCCTATGAACATCCAGTAAATGCAAGCAATATTCACCTTTATTGGAAAAACTGGGTAAGAAAACGGGCTAATCAATAGTTGATTAAATTCTGACACCACCTTTGGAAGAAAGGAAGGGTTGGCCCTTAACGAAACCTTATCCTTATGAAAAATCAGGTATGGGGGTTTCACACATAATGCCTGAATTTCAGAAATCCTCCTGGCAGAAGTAATGGCTACTGGAAAGACAGTTTTCCACAAGAGAAATCTGAGATGGCAGGTTGCTGCTGGTTCAAAGGGAGATGGTACTAAAGAATGCAAAACCAGTGTCCGATCCCATGGAGCTATAGGATCCTTGAATGGGGACTTTAGACGCAAGGCACCTTTAAGAAAAACTTTGCATAAGTGATGGGAAATTGGTCATCGCAGACGTTGTGAAAATTAGAAATGGCTGCTAATTGAACTTTAATGGTGGAAGCAGAAGCTCCTTGATTAAAAAGTGAAGTTAAAAACTCCAAGTGCCAAAAGATGGTCTAATTTATTCTTACAGGCCAAAATAGAACATCTCTTCCATTTGCTAAGGTAGAGTTTCCTGGTGGATTGCCTGGCAACTAATGTAATTGGAAGAACCAAGCTGTGAGCTTGTGTGAAGGCTGGGGTGCACCAGTCCCTGTGGATGAGACAGCAATTTTATTTTATTCTATTTAATAGAATGGAAGCTTATGTGTTAGTCACGTTGTCTTGTTATCTAAGCTAAATTACCCAATTAAGAGTAAATTGGGTATAAAGAGAACTTGTTTGACTTTTTTATTGTTTGTCTGAAAAAGGCAAGGCAACGAACTTGCCGAAAGCGCTCACAATAAACAGTTTTGTTTTATTCTTTTGCCAGCTCTTATAGTTTCCTTTCACCTTTGTTTAGCAGTTTGAGTTGTTGTTTTTTAGTGTTTACACTTGGTTTGGTATGGCGACTGGAAACGGAGCAGCAACACAGGTTTTGTTTTCACAAGATGAAAACCATACTGGATAGCCAAGAGAACGCTATCGGGAACTTAACCGCCCTAGTGCAGGTTCTTCTAGGGCGGGTAGATGTTCTTACGCAAAAAGTGGAAACCTCAAACCACAGTACAATGAATGAGGCTAATTCTTCTTACCGAAAAACTGTGGATACAAGTAGCGGTGTTACAAACAGTGCAAGACCTGCTGACACAAATGGCAGTGTTCCATCTAACACTACAGGCAACGTGAGGGTCAGTGGCATACCAACAAACAATGTCCATTTAATCTCTGGTAACCGAAGGGGTGTGCCAGGCAATCCAACTTCTCCTAATAGTTTTAATGTTCCATCTAATCAAGAAGGAATTATACCAGTAATGGCAACATTTCTGAATAACAACAATATTTTTAGTACACTTAATGAAGATAACGCCTCACCCAAAGGTTTCGACGAACATACTGAAAATGCACTCCTTAAAAATATAAATGAGTTTGACGCAAAACTTTTTAAATGCAAGAAGTTACAACTGGAATTGTCATATCTTCAGGAGTGCATTCAGAGAAAGATCATACCCAAAGGTTTACGGCAATGGCGTTATCCAGCAGGTCTAGTGGATAATTCTCCATTCCATCGGGAACTTATTGGATTGTTTGACCGGCAAGGGTATGAAGTTTTACAGTCTCTTATTAACTTTTACACTACGGATACTGGTATTTTGAAAGCTGAACTTGAAATCCTTGAACATGTTATTAAAACCCATAATGATTTCCCTAGATACAAATACGAATATTGCAGAATTTATACAAGTATAGAGGCTTCAATGAGCAAATTACTTGTTATAAAAAAGAAAAAAATCACTAGAGACATTAATGATTATTCTAACAACCGGGCTTATCCTAAGCCTCCCTTTAACACACCAAGTGGCTCTATCAATTCTGGTAGTAATGAAAATGTAAATGAGGAGGTGGAAATTCCTAATGTACCTCAAGTGAGCCCCCTGAATGGCAATGAAGAAATCCAGCCTTTGAGGCGAAGTGAGAGGCTCAATAATAATACTAATAATATTAACAATAGACAAAACAATGCTGGGGTTAAGAACAATCAAAGTAGGCACCCCACGAATAACATCAACAGGATGGAGGGTGGTAACCAGCAGGGTTTTCGGTCAAATTCCAATGCCCGACAAAACAACTGGCAAACCAACTGGAAGCAGCCCCAAACGAGGAACAACAAGAGGCAGCGCAGGAGATCGTTTCCAGTAATGCTTTTGGCTTAACACCACGTATCCATATCAGCACGGAAGGGGACTTTAACATCTATAACTACACTACTTTAGATGTTCAGCAAGAAATAGTCGATTTTTTATCTAAAGGACTAACATTTGTCCCAGGGAAGAAAATGAATTTAGCTAAAGCTGTCATAGACCTAAAGCTTTTTGTCCATAAACTAAATCTCAATTTGCTTATGGGCCAGTGGTTCGAGTATGCTTAGTACTCTAAGAGTCTCAAGTGTATTTAATCCACCTTTACACTTATGTTTGAACGTTTTTGAAAAAACGTGTGAGATGGATTTTAGAGCCATTAAGGACAACCATGGTCGTCAGAACAAATTTGAAAAAAGTAACATGAGTATTTTAGAATATGAACTTGTTAAATGATTGCAACATAAGAGTTATGAAACCGGATAAGGGCAGAGGCCTCATGTTCATGGACCATAATATATATGTTGACAGTATGACCAAACATCTCAATACTGTTGCTTATATACAAGTTAGTTTAAATGAAGTCAATACAGCATACAAAAATATTAGGTCACTATTAGATGACCTCTTCTTAGAAGGTTCCATGGACATTGATTTACATCAGTACTTGACAATGATAGCACCTAGAACACCAGCTTTATTTGGTACCCCCAAAATTCACAAAGGTTTAGAATCTTCCCCTTTCAGACCGATAGTAGATGGGCGTGGTTCAATTACTTACGCTTGTACTAAATACATTAACAAACGGATGAAACCAGAGAGATAAAAAAGCGCGAGACAGCGCTTTTAAATAACAAAACAGATGCACGTAAAACGTGCTACATTAATTAGTCCAGTATATGAATCATAATAAAATCATATAATAAAATATTATAATGCTTCCAATAAGACTTTTTAAAACACAGGAATAAGAAATTTTTTTAAAAACATAGGTTTGAATAAATCGTGAGTGTATTTGACTAAACGACACTGTTGTTCAAAACAACTGCAAGCTGCAAACCGTAAATAACACGGAAAGCACTAAATAGTACACATAACAAAACAGTTGTATACTATCAATTAGAATAGTAACTACAACTCTAAATACCTCACCTAAGATGGTAAACAGGGCACTATTCACTATCAAATAATTAAAACTAAGACTTTATTGTATATACTTATGTATTAAATGTGTATATATACGCCTGTTAAAAATAGAAATAAACTTTTAGGACACAAATCCTTCATATAAAGGAAAGTTGCTTGGGTTATAAAGATTAAAAATAAAACAGATAGACAATACAGTTTGACTAAGCTCTAATATGTCATCTCAAATGTGATTTTAATTTCAAATACTAAAGGCATTCAATTTGAGCTGCCATAATAATTCACGTACCTCCAGGTTCAAAGAAAGTGGTCCCCCTCTAAAGGATTCAGATAGATGATCAACACCCATGAATGAAAACGAATGGCCAGGGCAAAGACTGACATGTTTCGCCAGGGCATTCTCAGTGTTTGCAGTTCTAATAGCATACAAGTGCTGATATATTCTGTCCTTAAACCTTCTCAGCACACACAGTATGCTATGTATATAATGGATTTAGTATTACAATCAATTCTGTGATGAATGTAATATTTGTTGTTACTATTTGTAACTGTACAGTAACTACCTGTTCTAATGTACATACAGTATTTGCAAAAACCACATGTAAAAGAACCTTTAGTTCTAAATGTGGAATTCTCTACTGTGTTGGCTTGTAATAGGTCTTTGATGTTTTGACCTCGCCTAAAAACAATATGTGGTTTTGCTCCAAGTTTTTCAAATAGGTAACTGTTATTAGTAATAACTGCCCAATTCTTAAAAAGAATATCTGTTATATACCCTGAATCCAAATTAAATGTTGTAATAAAACTGCACTGGGTTACTATTTAGTGCTTTCCGTGTTATTTACGGTTTGCAGCTTGCAGTTGTTTTGAACAAATTTATTCAAACCTATGTTTTTAAAAAAATTTCTTATTCCTGTGTTTTAAAAAGTCTTATTGGAAGCATTATAATATTTTATTATATGATTTTATTATGATTCATATACTGGACTCATCTGTTTTGTTATTTAAAAGCGCTGTCTCGCGCTTTTATTTATCTCTGAAGAAGCTTCCTGATAAGGGTGAAAAAACGCTGTATCTTGTGTGCAATAAAAAAAGTCAAGTTAAGATACGGTGCCTGGTTTCATCCGCAACCAGTTTGTGTTTTCCTCGTTTCTTCAACAGTTTGTACTAAATACATTGATAGTGTGTTAAAGCCACTCATCGAAAGTGAGGCCCAGATTTGTAAGGATTCGTGGGGGTTCCTTAAAAGTATTAACATGTTAAAACACCAACCTAATGGGTGTTTTTTAACCATCAACGTTAAGGACCTTTACATTGTTATCCCCCAAAGAGTGGGCATTGATTGGATCAGAGAATTTTTACTGATCAAAAAAGTGGAGGAGAACACTATCTACCTAATTGAGACACTACTTGAGATAGTCTTAACTAACAACTTTATGGTCTTTGAGGGGCAATTCTACTTGCAGAAGTCGGGGGTAGCCATGGGGTCTCCTTGTGGCGGGAGCTTTGCCAACGACATCATGGCCCTTTGGGAGCATAATTCATTGTTTAAAGATTCACTGTTCCAAGATAATGTCTCCTGGTACACTAGATACCAGGATGACATGTTTTGTATTTGGAAGGGGGACATATCCCTTACACCAAGTTTTATTAACAACATTACCTCGACAACCACTTTTTTGGAGTTTACTTACAACATAGGTGAGACGTCTATTAGTTATCTTGACATCTTGTTAATTAATGACAGAACAAATGGTAGATACAAAAGTGTAATTTTTAAAAAATCAACATATTCAAACACTTTTTTTACACTTTTCAAGCAATCATCCCTACCACCAGAAAAGGGCCATTGTTAAAGGCCAGATGGTTAGGGCTGCCAGAATGATTTCTGACAACATAGACTTTAAAGCAGAATGTGAACAACTCCAAAGTATGTTTATTAATCAAGGTTATCCTGCCAATTTGGTTATCAAGATTAAAGATGAAGTGGTTAACAAAAGGAGTTTAGGATATTTTAATCCCCTTATTGAAAGGGCAAACTGAATGGCAAGGAGATGACCTAGTTGACCAAGCTAACTCACTGGCCCAAGACGTAGTAGTTAGAAACGATAATGCTAGAGTTTATCAGACCAGTTTTTTGTGTACATACTCCCTAGATTATTCCCTCATTAGGGACGTGTTAAATAAAAATTGGGATATAATTAAAGGTGACGAAATGTTGCTAAAAGTTTTAGGATCTAAGCCAAAAATTACTTATAGGCAGGGACAAAATTTGAAATCCCTTTTAGAAAAGAAAAAACATGTCCAGATAGAATTAAAGGAATGTTTAAATGTGGTACTTGCCCCCAATGTAAGCACATATTAGTTGGTAACCAACTTAATATTAACAACAAGATATATAAAATTAATTGTAGATTTAATTGTGACACCAGGAGTGTCACCTATACAGCTTTGTGTAACCAAAGTAGTGCTTTTTACATCAGGAAAACTGAAAGGAAAATAAAACAACGAATATATGGAGCATATTTATGCTATAAATAAAAAAGACACTAATAATGCATTGGCTAAGCACAGTTTAGAGCACCAGGTCACTGTTTTAAATTTGCTATCTTGCAGCATAGGCCCACTGATATTAGAGGTGGACCTTGGCAAATTTATTTAGAAATAGATGAAGTGATGTGGCAGATTAATACAAGGGCACAAATATACCCTGGTCTCAATGATAGCTTATCCATTAAATGCATTTTGAAGCTCCTTTCACTAAAAAGATGAATAACTGGGTATTTTTTATTTAAACAAACTTTTGGGAGAATGGATTGTTTACTAATGTTCGTGGAATAATTTATGTCCACACAATACCCTTTAGCCCATTCGAATATTTACCACTTATTTTATGGCTATTTTGGTTACCTCATGCAGCTTGTTGGTTAATTTTCATAATAGGTCTAACTGTATATTTATACAGCAGGAAGGAAAAACCCTGACTGTTGCAACATTATTTTATGCACTTGTTTGCTTCTCTGAATTTTTTCAACTCATTAGTTGACTAATTAGTATATACTAAGTAAGGAGTTTAAGTGTTGTGTTTTGATCATTTTTAATATTAAATTTAAATGCATTTTCAAAGCAGATTTTATTATTGGTATATATATATATAATATTTTGTACTTTTTAGATTATTTGGTCTTTTGTTGTTGGATGTATTCCTCTTATGGCATGGGGATTTATTTTATTTTATTCTATTTAATAGAATGGAAGCTTATGTGTTAGTCACGTTGTCTTGTTATCTAAGCTAAATTACCAATTAAGAGTAAATTGGGTATAAAGAGAACTTGTTTAAATTTTTTACTGTTTATCTGAAGAAGGCAAGGCAACGAAAGTACAGTTTTGTACCTACCATAAATGTAGATGTCCGAACAGGATAGCATCTGCAGTCATAACAAATGGGTTGTCCTGTCGTCAGGCAGCCCTTCGGTCGGCCGGATTCCAAAGTCTGGGTCCGGCTTTGGCTGATGTCGCACTTCACCCGACGTCATCTCTGCTGGTCTTCGGGTATAAAGGCATCAGCCGACGCCATTTTCCTCAGTGTTTCTTGCCCCAGATGCCAGTTGCCCTCTTGGAAAGCTAAATTTTGGATAAATGCCAATGTTTCCAAAAAAGTAGAAGGCAAACACAAAAAATAAGCATGTATGTACATATATACAAACAAATACACCATAAGAGACTCCCCCCTAGCTAGCTATTAGGAGGGTAAATACCCTAGGAGTACCACAGAGGGAAGGAGGGTGGGTAATCCTGACTGCAGATGCTATCCTGTTCGGACATCTACATTTATGGTAGGTACAAAACTGTACTATGTCCTTCAAGGATGCATCTGCAGTCATAACAAATGGGTAGAATACCATAGCCAAACTAGGGGTGGAGGAAGAAAAATTATGGTGTAGTTAGGATCCCTTGCAGTACAGCAGTGGCAAACCCTGCTCGGGATCTAGAGTATAGAGGTAAATTATAATGCTTGGCAAATGTATGCACGGAGGTCCAAGTAGCCGCCTCAATAATGTCCTTGGTTGCCACTCCTCGTAAGAAAGCTGTGGTAGTGGCTGTAGCCCTTGTAGAATGAGGTCTTATGTTCTGTGGAATTGGTTTTCCATGGTAGGAGTAACAGAATCTTATGCAATTTCCTATCCATTTGGAGATTGTCTGTTTGGAAATTGCTTTTCCTTCCCTTCCTGTTGCATAGGCTACTAAAAGCTGGTCAGTTTTTCTGTTACCTTTGGTTCTGTCCAGGTAGTAGCGTAACTGTCTATGTACATCCAAGGTATGCAGCAGTCTTTCCCCCTGTTCTGTGGATTGGGAAAGAAGGTAGGTAGGTGGATTGCCTGGTTTAAAGACACTCTGGATACCACCTTAGGCATAAATGTAGGATTAGTTCTCATGGACACCCTATCTTGATGGAAGATTAGGAAGGGTTGTAGTGCCATTAAGGCCTGTAGTTCAAACCCTCCTTGCTGAAGTAATTGCCAGTAGGAAAGCAGTTTTCCATGATAGGTGTTGAAGATCTGCTGTTGCTGCTGGTTCAAATGGAGGGAGTGTCAATTTTTCTAGCACAAAGTTCAAGTCCCATGCTGGTAATGGTGGTTTCCTAGGAGGTTTTACATTCTTGATCCCTCTGAGGAACTGCCTGAGTAGAGGATGTGAAAAGACAGGTGGATCAAGCTGTATTCTGCTGAAATAGCTGATGCATGTATCTTGATGGAGGAATAGGACAGGCCTGTATGTAGAAGCTCTGCCAAGTACTCCAGGATGTTAGCAATATCTATGTTCGACACATCTTTTCCTCTTTCAGTACTCCAAATGACAAACCTTTTCCATTTTCCTGCATAGTTCCTTCTTGTTGAAGGTCTGCGGGCTTCAAGGATAATGTCTTTAACCCTTTGGGATAGGTCTGGGTTAGATGCTGCTATGTGATGTTCCAGGCAGTCAGTTGCAAGGTTTTTAGGTTTGGGTGCATGATGTTGTAGTTGTTCTGAGTTAACATCAAAGGCATCAGGGGTATTGACCACATTCTCCCCCGAGACATGCTCCTCAGCAATGGATACCAGTGTTGTCTTGGCCAATTCGGAGCTATCAGGATTATTCTTGGACGTTCCTCTTTGATTTTCAGTAGTACCTTGTGCATCAAAGGAAGAGGTGGAAATGCATATGCTGTCAGACCTTTCCAACTGAAGGATAGAGAGTCCACCTTCCATGCAAGTGGGTGGTATGTCCTTGTGCAGAATTTTTTGAGCTGGTGATTGAGTGGGGATGCGAATAGGTCTATTTGTGGCATTCCCCATTTCTTTGTGATGGCCTTGAAGATGTCCGGGTGTAGCATCCATTCGTGAGCATCCGAGGTGGTTCTGCTTAACATGTCTGCTAGGGTGTTTTCTTTTCCCGCACAAATATTGCCTGTAACTGGATGTTGTAGCTCAGAGCCATATTCCAAAGGTCCAGAGTCATTCTGCATAGGGGTATGAATGAGTGCCTCCTGTTTGTTGATGTACCACATGACTGTGGTGTTGTCTGTCCTTATCATTAAATGGCCTTCTTTGAGGAATGGTCTGAATTTCTGGATTGCTAGTTTTACTGCCAGCATTTCTTTTTGGTTTATGTGCAGGTGCAGCTGGTCTTGAGTCCACAATCCTTGTATGCATTTGTCCAACATGTGCGCTCCCCAGCCTAGGTCTGAGGCGTCCGTTGTGATGGTTTGGCTTGCTTGAAAGTTGTGGAAGGGTAAGCCTGGGTTTGACTGGCATGCTTGAGCCCACCATAGGAACTCCTGTTTCAGGCATGGGATTAGTGGGATTTCGGTTTCTAAGCTGTGCCTGTGTTGAGACCATAAATTCTTTAGGTACCACTGTAGCTTTCTCATATGTAGTCTGGCATGTGGGACCAAGATTATGCATGATGCCATGAAGCCCAAGGCCTGCATTACTTTTCTTGCTGTTAGTTTGTTCTGCTTTGTTAATGCCAAGAAGTAAAGAGGGAGTTGTATTTGTTTTTCTGCAGTTAGGAATGCCATTTGTTTTACTGTGTCCAATTCCGCACCCAAGAATGTTCTTGTTTGGGATGGTATCAGTCTTGACTTTTGTAAATTGACTGTGTATCCCAGGGCTTGTAGTAAGCAAATGACTCTTTGTAAATCTGTTGTCAGCTTGCTTTTGTTGTCTGCTTGTAACAGGCAGTCATCCAGGTATGGATAAATTTGGATTCCCTGTAGCCTGCAGTGAGCGATTACTGATGCCAGGCATTTTGTGAATACTCTGGGCGCAGTAGATAAGCCAAAGGGCAATGCTGAGAATTGATAATGCTCTGATCCTGCAAGAAATCTGAGGTATCTTCTGCAATTTGGTCGTATGGGGACGTGCAGGTATGCCTCCTTGAGATCTAGAGTTACCAGCCAACACTCCTTGCCCAGCATGGGAAGAAGTTGCTGTAGGGTCAGCATTTTGAATTTTGGGACAATGATGTATGTGTTTAAGACGGACAGGTCGAGAATAGGTCTCCAACTTTTCTTTTCTTGGTACTAGGAAGAGTCTGGAGTAGAATCCTTTGCCCTGTTCTGTTATCGGTACTCTTTCCACAGCTCTCATCTTTGTTAATTCTGCTATCTGCTTTAGAGCTTCTGTTTTTTGATTTGGAGGTAGGTTTGGCATTCCTCTTTTACTGGTAAGGTGTGGAAGTGGAACCTGTAGCCTTGGTCTATGGTTTGCAAAATCCACTTGTCTTTTGTGATATAGTGCCAATTTTTTGAAAATATGGCTAACTTTCTGCCTAAAGGTGCTGCTATTTGCTCCCTGGTAGGCGGTGTCAGAGCCAAGTCACTGTGATTGTCCTGTTGTAGTGGCAGTGGTTGTGTCTGTGCCTCGGTTATTGCCTTGCCACTGTCGTCCTCTGTAGGCACCTCCTCTGGATTGATTTCTGCCTCTAGAGCGTCTATTCCTGCCTCTTTGAGATTTTGAGGAGTCTGGAAAGGACCAATTTTGGCAGGCCAGTTCCTGCTAAACCTTGGGGCTGAACCTGTAAGAAATCCTTAACTGTTTGTACAGATTTTGCCTTCTCTTCCATTTTCTTCATTACTTGCTGAGCAGGTGTACCAAATAGACTGGCCTTATCCATAGGAGCATCTAACAGCTTTGCTTTAACATGATCCGCAAGACCTGTTCTTTCAACCATGCATGCCTTCTTATCACTGTGCCAGTCATGGCTGATCTAAATGAAGCCTCCAGTGCATCATAGCCACATTTTAAAGAATGGTTACTAACCTGTTGGATGTTATTCACCATTTCTAAAACATATTTCTTATCTAAGGAGTCATCAGAGGACAGCTTCTTAGTTAACTGATCAAGCATAAACTCTTGGTATTGGATCATATGAAACTGACAGTTTAAAGCTCTAGCTGAGAGAGTAGCAGAGGTGTAAACTTTTTTCCCCCATCTCTCTAAGGACCTGGATTCCCTTTCAGAAGGAATAGGGTTTTTTGCTGAGGTCGAGGCTACTGCCTTAGGCCCCTGGGATATAGTCTCAGAATCTGCAAGTGGGGCCTTGTATAGGTGGTGATGAGTGTCTGGCACCCTGTAAAATCTATCTGGTTTGGCAGGGGCTGGAGGTAAAGTGTCAGGAGCAGTGCAAACATCATTAAATGCATCATCCACAACAGGCAGTACTGGAGGTATAGCTAAGGGCCTATGTTGTGGTAAGTGCAGAAATGTCCTAAGCCTTTTTCTTGAATCTGAGAAATCTTGTCCCTGCCATTGGAATTGTTCTCTCATGGCATGTAAGGTTTCCCAAAGGAAAATTCCTCTGGTGGAGAGGCAGATGGAATGGATTCTTCAGCATCTGAATCTTCATAAGTAGAAAAAGGAGCCTCTGGCTGGTCTGTAATGTCTGAGTCATCCAGAATCATCAGAGGACACTGGCTCGGGGCTCTGCTCTAGATCTCTTTTCTGGGGCTGAGAGGCCCTGTCTGGGTGAGATTGGGATCCCTAATTAAGGATATTAAATCCTCTGCCAGAGTAAGCATTTGTGAACTAGAAGTGGGCCTGTGTGAGGGGGGCTTAACAGGCACTGATTTAACAGTTTTGGCTGCTTTAGCCCTGGCGAAGGCCTTAATAGACATGGCTGCAGGAGGCCTAGCAGCACCACGTGCTGGGGTAGAGACATCCAAAGGGATGGTGTCTGATAAATCACTAGGAACCACAGTAGTAGGCAAAACTTCTGAGGCCGATTCAACTAAGGTAGCAGGAGCCTCAGTAGTAGTCATGGATTCGGCTGAAGATTGACCGGCTTTCTCGGTTTCGGCCGAAACCGAGACACTCGTGGCTTGCTTAACCGTGGTTTCGGCCGAAACCGCGGACCGCGAGTGTCGGCCTTTTTCTTTGCGTTTTTTAACAATTTGGGTAGTCGGAGGATCCGACGGCATAATGTACGCAAAATCTGAGCCGAAAAACTGTTCGGCAAACTCCGACCGACGCCTAAGCGTTCATCGGTTGAAGGAAGCACAGGCCGAACAGGCTGCTACGTCGTGGTCTGGGCCTAAGCAAGGCAGGCAGTAAGAGTGGAAATCTTTATGAGGTATTTGTTTCCCACAAGTTAAACAGTTATTGACTTTTTCTGACATCGGCTGAGGCAAGAAAGAGTCCCCAACGGGGTACTTAGCTTTTTGGAAGTCTTCGAAGTAGTATTCGGTAGTAGTAATCTCTGGATCTGACCGACCGGCACTTGCGAACAAGCTTCTGCTTCGGGCGCCACGCGGCAAGAAAGACCGAGGAAAATGGCGTCGGCTGATGCCTTTATACCCGAAGACCAGCAGAGATGACGTCGGGTGAAGTGCGACATCAGCCGAAGCCGGACCCAGACTTTGGAATCCGGACAACCGAAGGGCTGCCTGACGACAGGACAACCCATTTGTTATGACTGCAGATGCATCCTTGAAGGACATCTTGCCAAAAGCGCTCACAATAAACAGTTTTGTTTTATTCTTTTGCCGGCTCTTATAGTTTCCGTTCACCTTGTTTTAGCTGGATGAGACAGCAGATCTGGAACTTGGTCCAGAATCACGGATGGTGAATCAGGTGAGTCCAAAGAAAAGGGAACCAAACTTGCCAGGGCCAAAAAGGTGCAATAAGGATCACTTTGCTTCTCAACCTTTGGGCTTTCTTCAAGAAGAAGGGAATGAGGGGTAAGGGGGAAAGGTGTAGAGGGGACTTGAGGGCCAATCAAGAAGGAGATCATCTCTCGGTGACTTCCCCTGAGGGGGGGATAAGGACAAAATTGCTGCTGCATTTGTTGTTTATTAGGACAAAATTGCTGCTGCATTTGTTGTTTATTGGGGAAGCAGAGGTCACAGCAAGGCTGGCCCCATCAATGAAAATTTTCCTTTGCCACCCTGGGATTGAGAGACCACTCATGAGGCAGAAGAATGCATCTGCTCAGTTTGTCCACGATAATGTTGGAGCTCCCCGGGATATGGGTTACCATTACTTGGAGTATATCACCCATTGACACACTCGGAGCTTCCCGGCACAGGGTGTAAGATCTGGTTCCACCTGGTCTGCTGATGTACAATATCACTGACATGTTGTCTGACTTAAATGCAACTGAGCCAGGAGGGAGGACAGAATGAAAGGCTTGCAACACTATGAGCGCTGCCCTCAATTCCATGACACTAATGTGCAAATTCGCCTCTTGCAGACACCAAATGCCTTGGACTTTCCTTCTCAGATAATGCCCCACCCACCCAATCTGGGAAGCGTCCGTGGTCACTATGGCTTTGGGCTGTGGAGGAATAAAGGGACATCCGAGAAGAATTTACTCTGACTGCATCCACCAGGATAGATCCTTTTTACAACGACCTGTTATTAGAATGGGATAAGTCATCGGATATGTTAAAATGGATCATTGTGAAGCCAAGAGCCAGTGAAGTAGCCTCATGTGAAATCTTGCCAGAGGTACTAAGGTGATGGTTGCTGCCATAGATCCTAAAGCTTGGAGGACAAGAAGAGTGGGGGACTTTGTCTTTGGATATAATAAATTGTACTTGACACCCTACCTTTTGAAGTCTGAAGAGGGAGAGGAGCTACACAACAGACTGTGTTGAGATGAGCTCCTATAAACTCTAAGTCTTGTGTGGGAATCAGCTGGGACTTTGCTCTGTTGACTGTGATGCCCAAACAATTGAATAGGTGTAGAATTAAGTTTGTGGTTTAAAAAACAGTAGATGCCTGGTGGGGGCGGTGAGGAGCCAGTCATATGTGAGCCGTGACTGCTGCCATGCATTTGGTGAACATCCTGGGGGCTGTGGTGAGACCAGACGGCAGCACTCTGAAAAGGAAATGACTGGTTCCATAGCCGAAAGTAGAGATACCTCCTAGAGCGTTTGTCCACTTTTATGTGGTAGTACTGGTCTTGAAGGTCTGTAGAGCACATCCAATCGTTTTCCTTTAGAAAGGGGAGTACAGACTGAACTGGGACCATCCAGAATTTTGTTTGTTGAACAAACTTGTTGAGAAGGCTGAGGTCCAATATTGGTCTCCAGTCCCCTGACTTTCTTGGCACTATAAAGAACCATAAGTAAAATCCGGATCCTATCTGGTCTCATGGAACTTCTTGGATGACTCTTTTCTAGTAGCTTTTGAACTTCCAAGGCTGATTGGTCCCTCTGACTGGGTGGAACATCAGGGATTCTTCTTTGTGGTGCAGCAGTAGCGGTGTCGCCTCACAGCAAGAGGTTCTCTAGTTCGATTCTCGGCTGGGGTGCCTTCTGTGTGGAGTCTGTATGTCCTCCCTGCGTTCCTGTGGGTTTCCTCACACATTACAAAGACATGCATCTGGAGCATTTCTCCCCGGGTCTCCAATGAAAATTTTTCTGGGTTAACAAATGATAAATAAAATAAATAAAATAAAAAATTGTGATCTTGGGAAAATAATAAAAGGGATATGGTAACCTCTGGTAATGATATTCTGGGGGAATTAGCATATTTTAATGAATGTCTGGTATCAGAAACAGGTTGTCTGCTATAAAAGATTTGATGGCGACATGTTTCTTTTGTGGAATGGAGATCTACAGCAATTGAATAGTTTTGTTTGGGTTATATTAATAATATTACAAATTTTTTTGAAGTTTACAGCTATTACTCATGTAACAGTATTCACTTTTTGGATGCGAAGGTTTCCAAGGATCAATGTGGAAACTCTGACACCAAAATGTTTAAGAGAGTGGGTTGGAAGAATAATATGTTACATTGAACTAACGTGCATCCTCGCTTGGTTTATAGGAATTGTAGTAAAAGTCAGTTCCCTAAGGGTGCCTATGCTACACACAGACTCAGCAGAAGTGGAAAGAGCTTTTGATATGTTAGTCAATGAATTTTTGGACAACGGTTACAGAAGGGAAGAAAATAGAAGTTATGTACTCACCATAATGTTCCATGTTGGTAGTCCATCTCACCTTTCATTTTTACATATGGGTTCAGAGCCGATCCTCGGCACCGACTCGGACGATTTACAAGCTTCAAGACATCTTGCTGGCTCGTGGCTAAGCAGGTATCCCATGGTGCACCAGTGCAATCCCCAGATCTTATTTGCTGCTCGCTAAAAACAGAAACCCCCCAAACCAACAAACCGATACTAAAGGGTCACCAACCAAGAAAATCAAATTATTATCTCTAGATCTTCCAGGATGGGGGCAGGAGGGCGGGTTGGTAAAAATGAAGGGTGAGATGGACTACCAACATGGAATGTTATGGTGAGTACATAACTTCTGTATGTTAGGTAGTCCAATCTCACCTTCATTTTTACATATGGGACAGTGTCCCTAGCACCTTATTCTTGGGTGGCTCATTGGAAAATACTCCTGAGCACCGTGGAGCCAAAGGATGCTCTACCCCTGGATGCCAAATCCAACTTATAATGTGTAATAAAGGTGTGAGGGGTAGCCCATGTAGCTGCTGCACAAATATGATCAAGTGGTACCCTGGCTTGAAAGGCTGCAGAGGTAGACAGAGACCTGGTAGAGTGAGCCTTGATCCTGTGGGGTAATGGTCTGCCCTCTGAATTGTAGATGAAGGCTATGCAACCAGAAATCCAATTAGACAATGTCAACTTAGAAACTGGTAAGCCAAATCTGTAGTCGGAAATGGAAATGAATAACTGGTCTGACTTCTGAAATTCTTTGGTCCGTTGCAAATAAAAACGTAGCGGTCTATGAACGTCCAGCTGGTGGAAACGATATTCAGCTGCATTACAGTGATTAGGAAAGAAAACTGGAAGCTCAATGGACTGATTTAAGGTGGCAGTAGAACAAACTTTGGGAACAAATGAGGGACTGGTACGTAAAGAAAAGTACAGTTTTGTACCTACCATAAACGTAGATGTCCGATAGGAATGCATCTGCAGTCCTTACAAATGGGTTGTCCTGTCGTCAGGCAGCCCTTCGGTCGGCCGGATTCCAAAGTCTGGGTCTGGCCTCGGCTGGTGTCGCACTTCACCCGACGTCATAGCTGCAGTTCTTCGGGTATAAAGGCATCAGCCGACGCCATTTTCCTCAGTGTTTCTTGCCCCAGATGCCAGGAGCCCTCTTGGATGGCTAAATTTGGATAAATGCCAATGTTTCCAAATAGTAGAGAGCAAACACATAAAATAAGCATGTATGTACATATATACAAACAAATACACCATAATAGATCCCCCCCAAGCTAGCTGAAAGATGGCAAATACCCTAGGAGTACCACAGAGGGGAAGGCGGGTGGGTAATCCTGACTGCAGATGCATTCCTATCGGACATCTACATTTATGGTAGGTACAAAACTGTACTATGTCCTTCAAGGATGCATCTGCAGTCCTTACAAATGGGTAGAATACCATAGCCAAACTAGGGAGGAGGAAAAAGAGAGATTATGGTGTAGTTAGGATCCCTTGCAAAACAGCAGTGGCAAAACCTGCTCGGGATCTAGAGTATAGAGGTAAATTATAATGCTTGGCAAATGTATGCACGGAGGTCCAAGTAGCAGCCTATATAATGTCCTTGGTAGCCACCCCTCGTAAGAAGGCTGTAGTAGTGGCTGTAGCCCTTGTGGAGTGAGGCCTGATGTTCTCTGGAGTTTTCTTTCCATGGAAGGAGTAACAAAATCTAATGCAATTTCCTATCCACTTGGAGATTGTCTGTTTTGATGCTACCAGAAGCTGGTCAGTTTTTCTATTGCACTTGGTCCTGTCCAGGTAGTAGCGTAATTGTCTATGCACATCCAAGGTATGCAACAGTCTTAATCCCCTGTTCTGTGGGTTGGGGAAGAATGTAGGTAGGTGGATAGCCTGGTTTAAAGACACTCTGGATACCACCTTAGGCATAAATGTAGGATTTGTTCTCATGGACACTCTATCTTGATGGAAGATCAGGAAAGGTTGCACTGCCATTAATGCCTGTAGTTCAGAAACCCTTCTTGCTGAGGTGATTGCCAGCAGGAAAGCAGTCTTCCAGGATAAGTATTGTAATTCTGCCGTTGCTGCTGGTTCGAAAGGAGGAAGTGTCAATTTTTCTAGCACAAAGTTCAAGTCCCATGCTGGCAATGGTGGTTTCCTAGGAGGTTTTACATTTTTAATTCCTCTCAGAAACTGCCTGAGCAGAGGATGTGAGAAGACAGGAGGATCCAAGCTGTATTCTGCTGAAATAGCTGATGCATGTATCTTGATGGAAGAATAGGACAGGCCTGTATGGAAGAGCTCTGCCAAGTATTCCAGGATGTTGGCTATGTTTACCAGTGACACATCTATTCCCTTTGCAGTACTCCAAATGAGATATCTTTTCCATTTTGCTGCATAATTCTTTCTTGTTGAAGGTCTGCGAGCCTCAAGGATAATATTTTTAACCCTTTGGGATAAATTTGGGTTAATTGCTCTTATGTAATGTTCCAGGCAGTCAGCTGCAGAGTTTTCAGGTTTGGATGCAGGGTGTTGTAGCTGTTCTGTGTTAACAGCAGTGGGATCAGGGGCAGTGTCCATATTTGTTCCAGAGACATGCTCCTCAGTAATGGGTACCAATGTTGTCTTGGCCAGTCTGGAGCTATCAGAATGATCCTTGGACGTTCCTCTTTGATCTTCAATAGCACCTTGTGCATCAAAGGAAGTGGTGGGAATGCATATGCTGTCAGGTTTTTCCAACTGAAAGATAGGGAGTCCACCTTCCAAGCAAGTGGGTGGTACGTCCTTGTGCAGAATTTCTTTAGCTGGTGATTGAGTGGGGATGCAAATAAGTCTATTTGTGGTAGTCCCCATTTTCTTGTGATGGCTTTGAAGATGTCCGGGTGCAGCATCCATTCGTGGGCATCCGTGGAAGTTCTGCTTAATATGTCTGCTAGAATGTTTTCTTTTCCTGGTACAAAAATTGCTTTTAACTGAATGTTGTAGCTCAGAGCCACATTCCATAGGTCCAGTGCCATCCGGCATAGAGGGTATGAATGTGTGCCTCCCTGCTTGTTGATGTACCACATAACTGTGGTGTTGTCTGTCCTTATCATCAACTGTCCTTCTTGGAGAAATGGTCTGAATGCCTGTATTGCCAATTTTACTGCCAGCATTTCCTTTAGATTTATGTGCAGGTGCAGCTGATCTTGAGTCCATAAGCCTTGTATGCACTTGTCCAGCATGTGGGCCCCCCAACCGAGGTCTGAGGCGTCCATTGTGATGGTTTGGCTTGGTTGAATGCTGTAGAAGGGCAATCCTGTGTTTGATTGACAGGCCTGAGCCCACCATAGGAACTCTTGCTTCAGGCATGGTATTAGTGGAATTTTGGTTTCTAGGCTGTTTGTGTGTTGAGACTATAAATTCTTCAGGTACCACTGTAGCTTTCTCATATGCAGTCTGGCATGAGGGACCAGAATTATGCAGGATGCCATGAAGCCCAGGGCTTGCAGTACCTTTCTTGCTGTTAGATGGTTCTGCTTTGTTAATGCCAAGAAGTAGAGAGGAAGTTGCTCTTGCTTTTCTACAGTTAGGAATGCCATCTGCTTTGATGTGTCTAGCTCTGCACCCAAAAAGGTTATTCTTTGGGATGGAATCAGCCTTGACTTTTTTATATTGACTGTGTATCCCAGGGCTTGCAGCAAGTAAATGATTCTTTGTAAGTCTTCTGTTAGCTTGTTTTTGTTGTCCGCTTGTATCAGGCAGTCGTCCAGGTAAGGATAAATTTGGATTCCCTGAAGTCTGCAATGAGCGATTACTGATGCCAGGCATTTCGTGAACACTCTGGGCGCAGTAGATAAGCCAAAGGGCAATGCTGAGAATTGATAATGCTCTGATCCTGCAAGAAATCTGAGGTATCTTCTGCAATTTGGTCGTATGGGGACGTGCAGGTATGCCTCCTTGAGATCTAGAGTTACCAGCCAAGACTCCTTGCCCAGCATGGGAAGAAGCTGCTGTAGAGTCAGCATTTTGAATTTTGGAACAATGAGGAATGTGTTTAAAGCGGACAGGTCGAGAATAGGCCTCCATTTTTTCTCTTTTCTTGGTACCAGGAAGAGTCTGGAGTAAAATCCCTTTCCTTGCTCCACAGATGGTACCTTTTCCACAGCTCTCATTCTTGCTAATTGATCTATTTGCTTTAGAGCTTCTGCCTTTTGATTTGGTGGTAGGTTTGGCATTCCTCTTTTTCCTGGTAGAGTATGGAAATGAAACCTGTAACCTTGGTCTATAGTTTGCAAAATCCACTTGTCCCTTGTGATGTAATGCCAGTTTTTTGAAAATAAGGCTAGCTTTCCGCCTAAGGGTGCTGCTAGTTGTTCCCTGGTAGGCGGTGTCAGAGCCAAGTCACTGTGGTTGTCCTGTTGCAGTGGTGGTGGCTGTGTCTGTGCCTCGCTGGCTGTTGCCCTGCCACTGGCGTCCCCTGTAGGCACCCCTGGATTGATTTCTGCCTCTTGAACGCCTATTCCTGCCTCTCTGAGCTTTTGAGGAGTCTGGAAAGGACCAATTTTTGGAGGGCCAGTTCCTGCTAAACCTTGGAGGTTGCACCTGTAAGAAATCTTTCACTGTTTGTACAGATTTTGCCTTCTCTTCCATTTTCTTCAGCACCTGCTGAGCTGGAGAACCAAATAAATTGACCTTGTCCATGGGAGCATCTAATAGTTTTGATTTGACATGGTCCGGCAAGGCCTATTCTTTCAACCATGCATGCCTTCTGATAACTGTGCCAGTCATGGCTGATCTAAAGGAAGCCTCCAGTGCATCATAGCCACATTTTAAAGAATGGTTACTAACTTGCTGAATGTTATGCACCATTTCCAAAACATATTTCTTATCTAAAGAATCATCAGAGGACAGTTTCTTAGTTAACTGATCAAGCATAAAAGTACAGTTTTGTACCTACCATAAATGTAGATGTTCGAAGATCCACATTGCTGCAGTCCTTACACTTGGGTAGTCCGCTGTCCTCGGTCGGCCCGAATATCAAAGTATTAGGCTGACGTCGGTCAAGGCGCTTAAGACTGACATCAGGACGTCAGGGTACAAATGCGCATGACCGACGTCATATCCTCAGTCTTTTCTTGCCCCAGATGTCAGAAGACCCTAAAAAGAAAGGTCAAACCCAAAAGACAGCAAAACCAACCAACCACCCTTGCACTAATTATATGTACAATATATACAAAATACACAATATGTACAACCCAGCCCACACAACCGCCTCTAACTACAGAGGGAAGGAGGGAGGTAATTGGACTGCAGCAATGTGGATCTTGAACATCTACATTTATGGTAGGTACAAAACTGTACTATGTTCTTCATCTCACATTGCTGCAGTCCTTACACTTGGGTAGAATCCCAAAGCAGAGGTAAGGGAGGATGGCAAAACTATAAAGCAGTAGGAGCTGCCAAAATGCCCTGTAAAATAGCAGTGGCAAAACCAGCCCTAGATTTAGAGTAAAGTGGAAGGTGATAATGCTTAGAGAAAGTATGCACTGAACTCCAAGTAGCTGCCTCCAAAATATCTTTAGTTGCCACCCCCTTAAAAAGGCTGTAGAAGTGGCAGTAGCCCTAGTGGAATGAGGCCTAATCCCAGCTGGAATCTCCTTACCATGATGGGAATAACAGAAAGCAATGCAAAACCCAATCCACTTAGAAATAGTTTGTTTTGACACAGGCTTGCCCTGAGAACTCAAAGCAAATGAAACAAATAACTGCTGAGACTGCCTGAACCCTTTAGCTCTGCTCAAATAATATCGCAACTGCCTGTGTACATCTAAAGTGTGCAAAATCTTTTCCCCTTTATTTTGGGGATTTGCATAGAAAGTAGGCAAATGAATAGTTTGGTTTAAAGCCACACTAGAAACCACTTTAGGCATAAAGGAAGGATTAGTACGCAAAGATACTCTATCCTTATGGAAAATTAAGAAAGGCTCAACCGCCATAAGGGCCTGTAATTCAGAAACCCTTCTTGCAGAGGTAATGGCCAACAAAAAAGCAGTCTTCCATGATAAATATTTCAACTCGGCAGTAGCTGCAGGCTCAAAAGGTTGTAGAGTGAGTTTCTCCAACACAAAATTGAGATCCCAAGCAGGAGTAGGAGCTCTACGTGGGGGTCTTATATTCTTTGCCCCTCTAAGGAATTGCTTGAACAAAGGATGAGAAAACAATGGTGGGTCACAATCATAGTGAGCAGAAATTGCTGCAGCATGAACCTTAATAGAAGAGAAGGACAAACCTTTGTCCAGTAACTCAGTAAGATATTGAAGAGCCACACTTAAATTAGGCTCAGAAACATCAAATTCCTTTGCAGTACTCCAAAATAAAAATCTCTTCCATTTATCTGCGTACACTTTCCTTGTACTAGGCCTTCTGGCCTCCAAAATAACATTCAAAACTTGCTGTGGAAGCTGAGACCCTCCAGGGTTCAAAACAGAATATGCCAGGCTGTTAGGTGAAGAGAGTGAAGTTTGACATTGAGTAAATGACTGTTCTCTTGAGACAGCAGGTGTGGAATCGAAGGCAAAGGCCATGGAGGCTCCTGCCAGACTTCTCAGTAATGGGTACCAGTGCTGTCGAGGCCAATCTGGAGCTATCAAAATCATCTTTGGCTTGTCCTGTCTGACCTTTAGGAGTACCTTTGGGAGGAGAGGCAGAGGTGGAAAGGCATACACATGAAGATTGCTCCAATTGAAAGAAAGAGCATCCACTTTCCAGGCTGTGGGATGAAACCTTTCTGTGCAAAACTTTGGCAGCTGGTAGTTTAGTGGAGAAGCGAACAGATCTATATCTGGAGTCCCCCATGACACTGTCAATTTCTGAAATACATGAGGATCCAATTTCCACTCGTGGGGATCCATAATTCGTCTGCTCAACACATCTGCTAAGGAGTTCTGTGCTCCCGGCAGAAACCTTGCCTGAAGAGTTAGCTGTAAACTGAGAGCAGTCTCCCACAAAATCATTGCTTGCCTGCATAGAGGATAAGAATGCGTTCCCCCTTGCTTGTTGATGTACCACATGACAGTTGTGTTGTCTGTTAGAACCAACACCTGCCCTGGAAGAAGTAAATCCTTGAAAGCTATTAATGCAAATTGGACTGCTAACATCTCCTTCAAGTTGATATGTAGATGTTGTAGTCTGGCAGGCCACGTGTCTTGTATCCACTTTCCATTTAGATGAGCTCCCCAAGCTTTGTCTGAGGCATCTGTCGTTAGAATCTGACTCGCCTCTGGCCGGGTCACAGAGAGTCCCTTGTTTAGGTGACATTCCTGAGCCCACCACACAAATTCCTTTTGAATGCAAGGTATTATCTGAATGACAGTGTCCATATCCTGGCAGTGCTGTGTCCAAACATTTTTGAGATACCATTGTAGCTTCCTCATATGCAGTTTGGCATTGGGAAGCACCAGAATACAAGATGCCATGAACCCCAAGGCTTGAAGGACTGTCCTTGCAGTCAGCCTGGACTGATGAGACAATTGATGGAAGTAAAGGGAAAGATTCTTTTGTTTGTCCGGGGTCAAAAAGGCCATCTGGGATGCTGTATTCAGTCTCACACCCAGAAAGCACATGTCCTGAGAGGGTACTAGACTGGACTTTATTTCGTTCACAGAATACCCCAGGCATCTTAGCACTGCTATCACATATTGCAAATGATGAAAAAGTCCGTCCCTTCCTTGAGCCATAATGAGGCAATCGTCCAAATAAGGATAGATCTGTATTCCTTTTAGCCTGAAGAAAGCTATCACTGGAGCCAGAACCTTCGTGAACACTCTGGGCGCAGTAGATAAGCCAAAGGGCAATGCAGAGAACTGATAATGAGAAGTCCCAGCCCGAAAACGCAGATACTTCCTGCAACTTAGCCTGATAGGAACATGAAGGTAAGCCTCCTTGAGATCCAGAGTTACCATCCAGTGATCTTTGCCCAGCAGAGGTAAAAGCTGTTGTAACGTCAACATTTTGAACTTGGGAATGTCCAGATAAGTGTTGAGGATAGATAAATCCAAAATTGGTCTCCACGTGTTCCCCTTCTTTGGTACTAGGAACAGGCGAGAATAAAATCCTAGGCCCACTTCTGGCATAGGGACCGGCTGTATGGTCCCTATTTGAAGCAACAGAGAAATTTGTTTGTGAGCCTCTATTCTTTGCTGAGGAGGAACGTCTGGCATGCCTTTGAAAGGAGGCAAGGTATGGAAATAAAACTTGTAACCTTGGTGTATGATATCCAATACCCATCTGTCTTGGGTAATTAAACTCCAATTTTCTTTGAAAAGTGCCAACCTTCCTCCCAAAGCTGCTGCCAGACGAGAAGGCTCTGGCAGCTGAAAAGGTAGGTCATTGGGCCTGTTTACGAAAGGACTGACCCCTGCCGTCACCGAAGACTGTGCAGGTGAACTTCCTGTTCTAGGCCTGAAAGAGCCCTGAGCTCTGCCCCTACCACGTCTAGATCTACCCCTAGACTGTGAATCATAAGAAGGGTACGTCCACCCCTTTGCAGGCCAATTCCTACTAAACTTCGGAGGCTGAACTTGCAAAAAATCTTTAACAGTCTGCATAGACTTAGCCTTGTCTTCCATTTTCTTTAGGACTGCCTCCACAGGTGAACCAAACAACACATCAGACTGTAAAGGAGCATCTAAAATCCTTGTCTTAACATGTTCAGATAAATTCTGATCCCTCAGCCAGGCGTGCCTGTGAAGAACTGACCCAGTGGCAGCCACCCTAGATGAGGCCTGTACAGTATCAAAACCACATTGTAAAGAATGCTTACCCACCTGTTCAGAAACATGTACCAAATCTTTTAATTCTTTACACTCAATACCTTCCGCCAGAGCATCTACCTTAGACTTCAATTGAGAAAGTAGATAGTTTTGATATTTCAACATGTGAAACTGGCAATTCAAAGCCCTCATAGCTAAGGTGGAAGAAGTATAGACTTTCTTTCCCCATCTATCCAAAGCTCTGGCCTCTTTATCTGGAGGAACCAGATTTTTTACAACAGAGGCCTTGACACCCTTAGGTCCCTGACTAACAGTTTCTGGGTCCGCCCTAGGACTCTTATAAAGATATTTATGAGCTTCAGGCACCCTGTAATACCTATCCGGTTTAACAGGAGCAGGAGGCAAAGAATCAGGATTAAGTGAAGCCTCTGCAAACACATCTTCCACAACATCCAGAACAGGAGGTATAGCCAAAGGCCTATGCTGGGGTAAAAGCAAAAATTCCCTAAGCCTTTTCCTGGAATCAGAGAAGTCCTGACCTTCCCACTTAAAATGTTCCCTCATGGAATGAAGAGTCTCTGAAAAGAAAAATCCTCTGGAGGAGAAGCAGAAGGAGTAGAATCATCCACATCAGAATCAGAATAAGGAGAATACTCCTGCAAGTCTTCAGTCAAGACTCTGAAACATCCGAAGCCTGCTCAAAACTCCCCAACTCTGGTTCCACCCTAGGCCTCTTATCAGGAGGGGGCAAAGAACCTCTAATCAAAGTAATTAAATCTTCTGCCATTTTAAGCATGTGCTTCTTGGGCACAGATCCTGATGAACTAGGAGTGACACCAACAGAAGCTAAACCTGGCCTGCCTCTGGGAGAAGCCTTGGAAACAGAAGGAGAGGGCCTAACCACCCTAGGAAGGGAGGGGAGTACAGAAACCTGAGAGGCCCCTTCAGCCTGACCTGCCTCCTGAGAGGCCACATCCTGCAATAACAAAGTCTCCCCCTGGGACTCCAGAGAAACCTCCGGCGGAACCACTGGTTCCACTGACACCTCTAAATAACCGGCGTCCGGTACGGACGACTCTTCTTGCCTGGGTTTAGCTGCTTTGTCTTTGCGCTTCTTGAAGAAGCGGCGGAGCATCCGGCGGCATATTATAATTGCACCGCTCAAGACCAACCTGGCACAATCTAACGTTCGCTTAATAGTGCGTTTATTGAACCTAGCACAAAAGCGACACCCAACAACGTCGTGCTCAGGACCCAAACAAGGAATACACAAAGTATGATAATCTCTATGCGGTATCTGTTTCCCACAAGAAATACAGTTATTCACTTTTCTGACATCCGGTAAACCACTGAGGCAAGAAAAAACTAAAATATTCCCCAACGGGGTACTTAGCCAACTTTGACTCGGTCTGAAACTCCGAATTCGAAAAATTTCAGAACGCCGAACGGCACTTGCAACGCTGCTTCTGCATCGGACCATGCGGCAAAAAAGACTGAGGATATGACGTCGGTCATGCGCATTTGTACCCTGACGTCCTGATGTCAGTCTTAAGCGCCTTGACCGACGTCAGCCTAATACTTTGATATTCGGGCCGACCGAGGACAGCGGACTACCCAAGTGTAAGGACTGCAGCAATGTGAGATGAAGAACATCTCCTGGTATTGGATCATATGAAACTGACAGTTCAAGGCCCTAGCTGACAGAGTAGCAGAGGTGTATACTTTTTTACCCCATCTCTAAGGACCTGGATTCCCTTTCAGAGGGGAGGGGATTTTTAACAGAGGTAGATGCTACTGCCTTAGGCCCCTGGGAGATAGTCTCGGGATCTGCAAAAGGAGCCTTGTATAAATGGTGATGTGTGTCCGGGACCCTGTAGAACCTATCGGGCTTAGCAGGGGCTGGAGGTAAAGAATCAGGAGCAGTAGAAGCATCATTAAATGCATCATCTACAACAGAAAGAACTGGAGGTATAGCTAAAGGCCTATGTTGTGGTAAATGCAAGAAGGTCCTAAGCCTTTTTCTGGAGTCTGAAAAGTCTTGGCCCTGCCACTGAAATTGTTCCCTCATGGCATGTAAGGTTTCCCCCAAAGGAAAATTCCTCAGGTGGAGAGGCAGAAGGAATCGACTCTTCAGCATCAGAGTCTTCGTAAGGAGAATAAGGAGCCTCTGGAGGGTCTGTATTGTCTGAATCATCAGAAGAATCATCCGTGGACACTGGCTCAGGGGGCTCTGCTCTAGGCCTCTTCTCTGGGGGTGGCTGAGAGGCCCTGTCTGGATGAGGTTGGGATCCCCTTATTAAAGAGATGAGATCCTCTGCCAGAGAAAGCATTTGGGAACTGGAGCTGGGCCTGTGAGAGGGGGGCTTAACAGGCACAGACTTAGTAGTTTTGGCTGCTTTAGCCCTGGCAAAAGCCTTAATGGACATGGCTGCAGGAGGCCTAGCAGCTCCACGTGCAGGGGTTGAAACATCCAAGGGAATAGTGTCCGATAAATCCTGTGTAACCACAACAGCAGGTTGTATTTCAGAAGCCGATTCTACCAGGTTAGATGAGGCCTCGGTAGAAGGCATGGTTTCGGCTGAAACAAGGACCGCTTGCTCGGTTTCGGCCGAAACCGAGACACTCGCGGTTTGCTTAACCGCAGTTTCGGCCGAAACCGCGGACCGCGAGTGTCGGTCCTTTTCTTTGCGTTTTTTGGCAATTTGTGTAGTCGGAGGATCCGACGGCATAATATATGCAAAATCAGAACCGAAAAACTGCTCAGCAAACTCCGACTGACGTCTAAGCGTCCGTCGGTTAAAAGAAGCACAGGCTAGACGAGCTGCTACGTCGTGGTCTGGGCCTAAACAAGGTAAGCAGTAAGAGTGGAAATCTTTATGAGGTATTTGTTTCCCACAAGTTAAACAGTTATTCACTTTTTCTGACATCGGCTGAGGCAAGAAAGAGTCCCCAACGGGGTACTTAGCTTTTTAGAAGTCTTCGAAGTAGTATTCGGTAGTAGTAATCTCTGGATCTGACCGACCAGCACTTGCGAACAGCTTCTGCTTGGCGCCGCAAGAAAGACTGAGGAAAATGGCGTCGGCTGATGCCTTTATACCCAAAGAACTGCAGCTATGACGTCGGGTGAAGTGCGACACCAGCCGAGGCCAGACCCAGACTTTGGAATCCGGCCGACCGAAGGGCTGCCTGACGACAGGACAACCCATTTGTAAGGACTGCAGATGCATCCTTGAAGGACATCCCTGTCTTTATGAAAGATTAAATAAGGTGTCTTAACAGAAAGGGCTTGGAGCTCAGATACACGCCTGGCTGACGTAATAGCTACTAAAAACACAGTCTTCCAAGACAAATATTTTAAAGAAAATGAGTGAGAAGGTTCAAAGGGAGGGGATGTCAATTTGGACAACAAAAAATTTAAGTCCCAAGAAGCAACAGTTTCTTGTAATGGTGGTCTCAGTAAAGTGGATCCTCTCAAAAAAGTCTAGCTTAAGAGACATAAGGTTGGCATTTTGCGACCCTAAATAAAAATGAAAGATTGCCGCCAACTGCATTTTGATGATGGCCATGGCAGATCACTGTTGAAAAAGCTCCGAAAGGAATTCCAGAAACACAGGAATGGAAGCGGTGTAAGGATCCACATTCATTTTCTCTGCACAAATAGAAAACTGTCATACAGTCTTTTGGTTGAGGGTTTATGCGAGGATAAGAGAATATGTGATACCAATGAAGAAACATCATGAAGCCTGACTAGAGATGGAACTGGAGCAGCCATGCTGTCAATTTGAGGGTGTGGAGAGTGGGATGTAGCGAACTCGACATGTGGGTCAATAGATCTGGAACTGGGTCCAGAATCCAAGGATCGTCCTGGAAAAGAGGCTCGAGGAAGGGGAACCAGACCTGACGAGGCCATTAAGGAGCAATGAGGATCAACTTGCTACCGAGCCGATTGGCTTTCTGAATCACTTTGGGGATAAGAGGGAATGGAGGAAAGGCATATAAAAGTCCCGTGGGCCAATCATGGACTAGAGCATCTCTGGGTGTTTCCCCCGGAGGGGGAATTAGGGGAAAAATAGCTGCTGCACTTGGCATTGACTGGGTTGGCAAAAAGGTCGCAGCAAGGCTGTCCCCATCTCCGGAAAATCTGTTCCACGATTTTCCGTTTCTGAGACCACTTGTGAGGCAGTAAGTTTACCCGGCTTAGTTTGTCAGTTATCATGTTGGTTGTCCCCAGAATGTGCATTGCTACCAGAAAGCGCTGGGAAAAAATCGCCCATTCCCAAACTTGCATGGTCTCTCGACAGAGTGGGTAAGATCTGGTACCGCCCTGTTTGTTGATATACCACACAACCGGCATGTTGCCCGATTGTATTGCAATCGTCCCTGGAGGAAGAAGGTCCTGAAGTGCCTTCAACGCCAGAGGCACTGCCCTCATCTCCAGAACAGTGATATGCAGATGAGCCTCGTGTTCTTGCCATGTGCAGTGGACAGTCCTGCCAAGATAATGCCCCCCCCCCACCCGACATGGGAGGCATCAGTGATCACAGTGGCAATGGGTTGGGCAGGAACAAAGGGAGCTCCCGTGAACAAGTGGTTGGGGGCTATCAAACAATGAAGGTCCTTTTCGCATGCTTCCGTCAGCAGGATAGGGTGACTCAATGGTAGATATTGGAATAACCACTGGGAAAACAGGAGCCATTGGAGTATTCCCAAGTGCAACCTGGCTAAAGGTATTAACAGAATGGTTGAGGCCATCACACCTAGAAGTTGAAGAGCCTATTTTGCTTTGATCTTTTGAAGCGGAAGAAGACTCTGAACTTGTGAGATGAGGGTTTGAGCTCTTTTGGCGGGGAGATGAACTGTCATATACACTGTGTCTACCTCTGCGCCTATAAAAAAATATCACAGATTGCGAGGGCAGTAATGCAGACTTTTTCCCATTTTATGGAGATCCCTAACTGAGCACAAAGTTGAATGTTGGCGTCCCTGTTTTGGATGAGTAGATGCCTGGTGCGGGTGGTGATGAGCCAGGTCATCCAAATACGGAAACACCTGGAATCCCTGACATCTCAAGTGAGCTGTCACTACTGCCACGCATTTGGTGAACACTCTGGGGGCTGTGGTGAGACCAAAGGGCAGAGCAAGAAACTGATAATGACTGGCTCCCAGTCGGAAGCGCAGATATCTCCTTGACCCCTTGTCCATTTTTATATGGTAAGTAGGCGTCTTGGAGATCCAGAGAGCACATCCAATAGTCTTTCCCTAACAACGGGAGTATCGACTGCAGTGTGACCATCCGAAACTTGTCCTTCTTCATGGATTCGTTTAATCTGCTGACGTCCAATATTGGCCTCCAGTCTTCGGTTCATTTTGGGACTAAAAAGAACCTCCTGTCTGGTCTGCTGGGATGGGCTGGATGACTCTTTTTAAGAGCAACTTGTTGATCTCCACAGTTACCCGATCCCTGTGATTGGGAGGAACATCTGGGATCTTTTTGGGAACAAACGGTGGAAGGGAAAAGGGTATAATATAGCATCTGGTAACAACTCTTTGTACCCACTTGTCTTGGGAGATATTTAGCCAGGCTTCTGAATACAAAGAGATGCGACCCCCTCCTCCCCACTGGCCCCAGAGAAACGCAGTCTGGCCCCACATCAGGAGCGCTGATAAGGCCGCCCTCGAAAGGAATCACAGCCTTGCTGGTATTGTGGACCGCCCCTGCCACTAGGGCGACGTCTACCATTTCCTCCTCCTCTGCCTCTGAAGGAGGATTCACTCTGTGTGTCCGGAAAGACCCTCTGGGACTTTCTGAACCACATTTTACCTCCCCTTTGACCTTTGGGCTGTGGTCGAGAGGGAACGGTAAAACGGACTCCTACGGCAAAGAGAGTCTTTCCTTCTTGCTCACACAGAGTGAGTGTTTCTTTCATCTTGAGACCAAACAAGGAGGAACCATCAAACGAGGCATTGGTGAAGGTGGACTTAAACGGCTCTGCAAAATTACACAGGCACAGCCAGGAGTGGCGCCTAAGGGCAACTCCTGAACCTGCTGCAATGCTCGTTCCATCAGTCGCATGGGAGATAAGTCGCATGGAGGAGTGAACTACAACTGAGCAGAGATCCTACCAGGGACTCCTTTAGGACAAGCACCCTGAATGGAGTCTCCTAATTCCTTGAGGAGATCCCTCTGTAACCTCATGAAGTGAGTAAGATACTTCAGAGATCAGAGTGTAAATGCTGCTGAACTAAATACACGCTTCCCAAATCTGTCCATCTGTCGAGACTCCTTGTTTGACAGATAAACAGAGGAAGAAGTCTCCGCCAACTCCTTCTTCATGGCCACCGCCACCACCATGGCATCTACGGGAATGCCCCTAGACAAGAACTCTTTTCCAGGAGGGGCAGAAAGAAACTTATTTGGTCTCCTGGGAACTGACTCCACGGCATCGAGAGTATCCCACACCTTCCGACTAACCAGATCCATTAGTTCATCGAAAGGTGGAGGCACCCAAGAGGCAGAGGGTTGAGAGTGGGCCAGTCAACCCTCTGTTTAAGGATCTCCAGGATGTCCACAAAGGAGACATCATCAGAAGATGACTTAGGGGACCCTTCCGACTCCTCGAGGTCAGTGTACGATGTCAGAGACTCATCCTGGGAGTCAATATGCTCCCTCTTGCATACCCCTCTTCCGAGGGGGCTCCTCGAAGGGACCTTCTAGGGAGGCCTCAGAAGAGTGGGAACCACCAACCGGTGGCTCCTGAGGCTGTGCGTCTCTGCTGTCTCCGGAGAGAGGAGGTACTGAGACTGAAGTGGGTGCCCTGGTGGGAAGAGTACTTGTACCACTGGCAGGGGCTGTAGATTGAGACAGCACACTCCTCATCACCTCAAATGCTGACCTCTTCGGCTCTGAAGACCTCCCCGCTCCGAAGAGACAAAGGTTGGCATCGGAGCCAGGGCCATCGGCTCCGAGATAGATGCAGGGTCCGAGCTCACCCTGGCGGAAGCACCGAGAGGAAGGCTCGTAACTGAAGATAGATTCAAACCCTCCCATCAGCACCAACAGAAGAGCTTTGGTCCTTGGACACGACAGACGGAGCAGAGCATGTCGGAGCCGAACTCTGCTCCAATGCAGCAGCAAGGGGAGCTGGAACAGAGGGTTCCTCCGTTGGTAACATGCACTCTGGATCCGAAAGGCCAACATGGCTCAGAGCAGGAATCACAGAAGAGGACAAAACTGGCTTGAGTGGCTCCAGAACCAACTGGGTCAGAGCCAACAAAAAATTAGGCAGAGCAGACTACTTCAGGAGTCTCAGTACTACCCTCTCCACATCTTCTTCCAAAAGGCTCCTGGAAGATCTGGAAAATAAAGTAGGGGATCTTGACCTCAGAGGCACACAAGACTTTATTAGCAAGGAGACCGGTAGGGATTCTACAGACAGGCTGCGAGCAGCAGAGTCAACTGCCATTTCCAAAGGTTCAGAAATCGGCACCGAAGCACCTGTGACAGACTCTGATACCATAGTGCTCTCCTTCAGCTCCGAAGACTGAGGAGTCGAGGAGGCAGATTTTGGTAATTCTGAAGGTGGCTCCGGGACACCAGCCCGTACTGGAGAAGGCCTTTTAGAAGCTTTAGGTTTGGATTCAGATCTGGATTTTGTAGACTTGGAAGAAGCTGACAAACTAGTTAAAGCTTCCTCAAAGGTTGGTTTCAGAAGACCCTCGAGTATCAGCTTGTTCTTTCACTCCTGCAACACTCTAGGAGAGAAAGCATGACAGAACAAGCATGATTCCTGCAAATGGATGGCTCACAAGCAGTAGACACAGCTACTGTTGGCCATCCATTAATGACATTTTCTGGGAGCATTTCATGCATTTTTTGAACCCAGAGGGTTTATGCTCCTTACTATCCTTAGACATTGATATACACACACGCAAAACCAGTAGGAGATATAGAAATAAAGAGAAAAAATGAGGGCTAGGTCCTCTAACTAAAACGGGCCTAGCCCTGCAGAAGAGTTCCACAAGGACTAGGTCCTCGAAGTTAAACGGGCCTAGCCAGGGGTAAGGAAAAAAAACTCTGTCTTCTAACTTAAACAGACCAAGTATTTAACAGACACACAGACAGACACACACAGACAGACACACACAGACAGACACACACACAGACAGAGACACACACACACACACACACACACACAGACACACACAGACACACACACAGACAGACACACACACACACAGACACACACACACAGACAGACACACACAGACAGACACACACACAGACACACACAGACAGACAGACACACAGACAGACAGACACACACAGACACAGACAGACACACAGACACACACAGACAGACACACAGACACACACAGACACACAGACACACACAGACACACACACAGACACACACACACAGACACACACACACAGACACACACACACACACACACACACACACACACACACACACACACACACACACACACACACACACACACACACACACACACACACACACACAGACACACACACACACACAGACACACACACACACAGACACACACACACACACACACACACACAGACACACACACACAGACACACACACAGACACACACAGACACACACACAGACACACACAGACACACACAGACACACACAGACACACACAGACACACACAGACACACACACACAGACACACACACACACAGACACAGACACACACACACACAGACACACACACACAGACACACACACACACACACACACACACACAGACACACAGACACACACACACAGACACACACACAGACACACACACACACAGACACACACACACACACAGACACACACACACAGATTCAATCACACAGGAAAAAATTTGAGATGTCCAAAGCTACAAATTCAAAGGTTACACGAGGAATAGGTCCTCTAAGTTAAACAGGCCTAGCCCTGTGAAACAGAAAAGTACAGTTGTGTACACTAACCATAAATGTAGATGTTCGAGTGTATTCACTGTTGCAGTCATTACATTTGGGTAATCTGCTGGGAGGTTGCCCTCAAGTCGGCCGGAATAACAAAGTCTTGGGTCCTGCGTCAGTTGCTGTCTCCTCTTCCATGACGTCAGGTCGTCAGGGGTATAAAACATGCAGCTGACGCCATTTTAATCAGTTTTTTCTTGCCCCAGATGTCAGGTGCCCCCCAAATTGGGGAGCAAAAATATATATAAATGAACTGTAAATATATAAATGCACCTTAGAAACATAAAATTTACCTTCAACTAAAAGCAAATACATCACAAAAGCTTTTGAGTATAATGAAGGAAAGAAAAGGTATAAAATAGGGGATGGCGGGTGGGTAACCCGGACTGCAACAGTGAATACACTCTAACATCTACATTTATGGTAAGTGTACACAACTGTACTATGTTCTTTGTGTTTCACTGTTGCAGTCATCACATTTGGGTAGATTCCCAAAGCTAAGGATGGGAGGAGGAATTCAGATAGAATTGACCAGCTATAAGGCCCTGCAAGACTGCAGTGGCAAAGCCAGCTTTGGAGTTAGAGAAAATTGGCAGATGGTAATGCTTGGTGAAAGTATTTACAAAACTCCAGGTAGCAGCTTCTAGGATGTCCCTGGTATGGACACCTCTGAAAAAGGCTGCACAGGTAGATGCAGCCCTGGTCTGATCCCCTGTTGGATAGGTTTTCCATGGTGCCTGTAGCAGAAATTAATGCAATGGCCTATCCATTTGGAAAGGTTTGCTTTGAAATAGCCTTCCCCTCTGCCCCTGCAGCAAATGCCACCAGCAGTTGTTCAGATTTCCTTTGAGGTTTAGTCCTGTCCAAGTAGAATCTAAGTTGTCTGTGCACATCTAGAGTGCAGTATCCGTTCCCCTTTGTTCTGCGGATTATGAGAGAAGGTTGGCAAATTAATGGACTGATTAAGGGCCGCACTCGATACCACCTTGGGCATGAAGAAGGGACTGGACCTGAGGGACATCCTGTCCGCATGAAAGATGATGAAAGGCTCCACTGCCATAAGGGCCTGTAATTCAGATTCTTGCTAAAGTGATTGCTAAAAGAAAAGCGGTTTTCCAAGAAAGGAATTTTAAGCCTGCAGTAGCAGCTGGTTCGAAAGGGGGAACACTGAGTTTCTCCAATACAAAGTTAAGGTCTCAGCCTGGAGTTGGAGCTCTTCTGGGTGATTGTAAATTTGGCCCCTCTGAGGAACTACTTGAGCAGTGGATGAGAGAAGAGCAGTGGATGAGAGAAGAGGGGAAGTTCTGTGTTATAATGAGCTGAAATGGCTGAGGCGTGAATTCTGATGGAGGAGAAGGACATGCCCTTGTGAAGCATCTCAGTTAAGTACTGTAAAATCGGAGGTAAATTGGGCACTTCTGTGCTCATCCCTGGAGATTGGTTCCAGGCACAGAATCTTTTCCATTTTTCGGCATAAGATTTTCTATTACTAGGCCTCCTTGCCTCTAAAATGATATCCATCACTGGCTTACTGAGGTATGGTAAAGGAGAGATTAGGTAATTAGCCAGGCTGCTAGTTTCAGTGTTTGAAACTGTGGGTGCAGAATCTGGTTCTCCTGCTGAGACAATAGGGTAGGAAGTCTGAGGCAGATGCCATGGAGCCAACAGTGACACACTGCGCAAGAGGGGGTACCAGTGTTGGCGCGGTCAGTCTGATGCAATCAAAATCATCCTTGGTTTGTCTTGTTTGATCTTTAGTATACTTTGGAGAGCAGAGGCAGAGGAGGAAAGGCATAAGCTGATAGGTTTTTCCAGCTGAAGGACAGAACATCCACTTTCCAAGCTTGTTTGTGGGGAGTCCTTGTGCAAAATTTGTCCAACTGGTAGTTCTGGGGGGAGCTTGTCAACATGTTGAAAATCCTTGGTTCCAGTTTCCACTCGTGTGGGTCCACGAGATTTCTGCTTAGTTCGTCTGCAGTGTATTTAGTTTTCCTGAGCTTGTAGATGCACATGGTAGCTCTGCACTGTGTTTCACAATGCCATGGCTAGTCTGCAGAGGGAGTAAGAATGTGTACCCCCCTGCTTTTTTATGTGCCACATAACAGTGGTGTTGTCTGTCTTTACCATTAATTGTCCTGGAAGAATATGGTCCTTGAAGGCTGTCAGAGCATGCTGTACAGCTAACATTTCTTTTTGATTGATATGCAGGTGCATTTCACTTTGGTTCCATTTGCCCTGAATGCACTTCCCTGCCAGGTGTGCCCCCCATGCATAGTCTGATGCGTCTGTTAGGGTTTGGGCGGCAGGTGGTAGTGTGAATGGTAGTCCCTTGTTTTGGTGGCAGGCCTCTGCCCACCAAAGGAACTCTAGGCATAGGCAAGATGTGATACGAATCATTGCTTCTAGATCCTGAGAATGTTGACACCATAGGTTTTTTAGAAACCATTGTAGTTTCCTCATATGCAGTCTTGCATATGGAGTTAGAAGAATGCAGGAGGCCACGAACCCCCAAGGCTTGTAGTATTTGCCTTGCAGAAAGCAGGGCTTTTGTGGTCACTTGTTTAAAAGTAGGTTGTCAAATGAATTTGTTTCTCTGGCGTGAGGAAAGCCATCTGGGAAGTTGCATTCAAGCTTGCTCCCAGGAATATAATTTGTTGACAAGGTACCAGGTGTGATTTCATTTCGTTTATGGTGTACCCCAGACAAGTTAGCACCCTTTGTACAAAGGCCAGATGATTCAAAAGTATGTCCTGGCTTTCTGCCTGAATTAGACAATCATCCAGGTATGGGTATATTTGAATATTTCTTTGCTTGCAAAATGCAATGACTGGAGCTAGGCACTTTGTGAATACCCTGGGTGCAGTAGATAAGCCAAAGGGCAGTGCAGAGAACTGATAGCGCGTGTAGCCTACTTTGAAGCGTAGGTATCTTCTGCAAGATTCCCCGATTGGGTTGTGCAGGTATGCTTCCTTTAAATCTAGTGTTGCCAATCAGGCATCTTTGCCCAGCATAGGGAGCAACTGGTGAAGAGTCAGCATCTTGAATTTTGGAATCTCCAAAAAGGTGTTTAGAGTAGACTGGTCCAGGATAGGATGCCATGAATTGTCTTTTCTGGGTACCAGGAAAAGTCTCGAGTAGAAACCTTGTCCCTTTTCCTCTTCTGGTACCAATTGAATAGCCCCCATGCTTAACAGAGAAAGTACTTGCTTTTGGGGCTCTGCTCACTGATTTGGGGGTAGATCTGGCCACCCGCTTGGTGTTGGTAACGTGTGGAAGTGAAATCTGTATCCCTGGGACACTATATTTAAAACCCATTTGTCCTGGGTAATGAGTTCCCAAGTTCTTTGCATGAAGAGCAATCTTTCCCCCCAAAAGGGGCAGTAAGTTGAGAAGTGCTTGGCAGTTTAAAAAGAAGTCATTGAGACAGTTTACCAAAGGGGGGAGATTTATTACTCCCAGATTTGGAAGTGGAGGCCCCCCACTGCTTAGTCCTGTACGCATCCTGGGACTGAAGCCTGGGAGCTCTGCTGGATCACGGTTTGGACTGAAGGTCTGGAAGAGGCAGGAAAGGACCAATTCTTGGAAGGCCAATGCCTACTAAATCTTGGAGGTTGTACTTGTAAAAACTTTAACAGTTTGCATAGATTAGCTTTTTCCTCCATCTTTTTAAGAACAACTTCTGCCTTGTTGCCAAACAGGCGGTCCTGGTTTAAGGGAGCATCAAGTAATTTCGCTTTAACATGATCTGGCAAGGATTGCTCCTTAAGCCAAGCATGCCTTCTAAGTACAGACCCAGTTACAGCAGCCCTGCAAGATGCCTCCAGTGAATCAAAACCACACTGCATAGTATGTTTTCCAACTTGTTCAGCTGAATGCAGTAGATCCTGTAAATCCTTATTTTCAGCACAATCAGAAATCAACATTTTCTGTTTAAGCAATCCAATAATATGCTGCTGATACTTTAACATGTGAAACTGGCAGTTTAGGGCCCTAATGGCCAAAGTTGCAGAAAGGTATACCTTCTTACCCCAGCTATCCAGCGCCCTGGAGTCTCTATCAGAGGGGGTAGGATTTTGGGCAGTAGTAGCTTTAATGCCCTTGGGTCCCTGTGAAATGGTCTCAGGATCCGCAGTAGGATTTTTAAAAAAGAACTTGTGAGAGTCAGGGACCCTGTAATATCTATCAGGTTTTCTGGGAGCAGGAGGTAAAGAGTCAGGGGCCAAGCTAGATTCCGAAAAGGCATCATCAACAATGTCTAGTACAGGAGGTATGACTAACGGCATGTGCTGGGGTAGGAGTAAGAAATCCCTAAGCCTCTTCTTAGAATCAGAGAAATCCTGACTTTCCCAACGAAAATGCTCCCCGAGAGTATGCAAGGTTTCACCAAAAGAGAAATCCTCTGGGGGGAAGCAGAGGGAATAGAGTCCTCAGCATCAGAATCCTCATAGGTAGATAAGGAAACAGAAAATTCAGAATCCTGGTCAGAAGCATCATAAGCAAATTCAGTCCTAGGTCTCAGAGGGGGAAGGCTGGCTTCCCCTGATTAAAGTAATAAGGTCTTCAGCCATTCTTATAATTTGTTTTTTAGGCAAAGAGGCCTGACCATGCGGTCTGGGTGTCAGTTTTCTAGGCATGGTTCGAGTTTTAGGCCTTGAAGAAGAAGATGGCGTCTGTTTAATACGCAAGTGAGTAGGCCTGAATACACCCTCAAAAGCCGGTACCTGCACAGCGACTCTGGACCTATCCAAGATAAGAGACATCCGCAGGTTCCACAGTTGAAGCATCTCGCGGCATACCGGACTCCGAATGGGTCTCAGTAGAGCCCTGCGAATCTGAAGTAGCGGGTATCAGGGGTTGCGAAAGCGCCTCACTAAGTACCGAACTGGCGACTGCCTTAGGAGAAGCGTCGTCGGCAGCTTTGGACCTAGGCGGCCTGTCTCTGTCTTCATCTTTGCGTTTTTTTCGGAATATCAGTAGTTGGATGCCTTACCGAAGGCATATCAGGATAATTGAACTGAGCACCAAAATATTTAGAAGCGAAAATATACCAACGACGGATAGTTCATGGTTTAAATAAGGCACAAAACCGACAGCGAGGTACATCGTGGTCAGGGCCTAGGCAAGGACTACAGTACGAATGAAAATCTTTATGAGGTATTTGCTTTCCACAAGTAATGCAATTATTTACTTTTACTAACATCGGTTTAGAGCAAGAAAAAGTTTCCCCAAGAGGGTACTTAGCTTTTAGTTGAAGACTTCAGTTCTGAAACTCGAAAACGAAAATTTCAGGAGTCGGCCAACCGGCACTTGCAAGCTGCTTCTGCTTCAGGCACCGTACAGCAAGAAAGACTGATGTAATGGCGTCGGCTGCATGCTTTATATCCCTGTCAACCTGACGTCACGGAAGAAGGGACAACAACTGACGTAGGACCCAAGACGTTGTTAATCAGGCTGACTGAGGGCTACTGCAAGGAGATAACCCAAATGTGATGACTGCAACAGTGAAACACGAAGAACATCTTGACAAGCTGACAAGGGCTTTGGTATTAATGATGGTGTTTCACTAAAACCTTTTTTGAAGAATTGTAAATTGGCCCATTAATAAGTCAAGGTTGCCATAGTGACTCTCTTATTGTTTTACTGGTTGCTAATAAAACTATTTAATGATGGCTGTTCTTAGATATTCATGGTATGAGGAAGTGTGTTTTAACACAAAAGCGCTTACCATTACTTTATTAAACGTCGGAATTGCAGTTCTGGTGGTCAGTTTTTTCACTCTGAATACTTTCAATGATCTTCAGCACCTAAGTATCTGAAGTTATTTGTTACCAGGCTGTCCAGTGCAGCGAAAGTCTTCCCCAGACTGCTTCCAAAGGTAAGCACTCCAACCTCCTTTCAGGTAAGGTTGTCCAGAAAAGGTGTCTCTGGAGTCCTGATTTCATGGCCCACCTCTGCCATGGGGTTGGCATCTTCCATTAGAGCTCCCCCCTCTGCCCCGCGGGGGGCTACCTTCCCATCATCGATGCCCATGTCTTCAGTGACACATTCTTCTGTGGAATCTTAGTGCTTCCTCTTGCATGTCTTCTTTTGGTGTGGTTCCTAGGTGGAAATCTCTGAGAAGACTCCAAAGAAGAGGGGCCTTGTACAGGGGTAACTTGCAGCTTCGGTGTTCGCAGTCCAGACATGGAGGATGGTGGCAGCTCTGGATCAGAAGATACTGACATACGACACTCCAAAAAGTACAGTTTTGTACCTACCATAAATGTAGATGTTCGAGTGCTAATACAGCTGCAGTAATCACAGACGGGTTTTCAGCCATCAGGCGGTCCCTCAGTCGGCCGAATTCCAAAGTCTTGGTCCGGCGTCGGTTGCCGTCGCTTACTCTTCTGACGTCAGTAAGGCCAGAGTATATAAGACACAGCCGACGCCATGTTCTCCAGTCTTTCTTGCCCCAGATGTCAGGTGCCCCCAAAAGGAAGGCAATACATAAATAAGGCTTATCTACATATGCAGGCAATGCAATGTAATGCAAAATCAGTGTAAGCAAGCAAATAAAACATAGCAGGATAACCCAGTCAGGTGGTATGAAGAGGTAGCTAGGCCCCATGCCTTTACCAAGTGGGGAAGGAGGGAGGGAAACCTGTACTGCAGCTGTATTAGCACTCGAACATCTACATTTATGGTAGGTACAAAACTGTACTATGTTCATCATGCATACAGCTGCAGTAATCACAGATGGGTAGAGTCCCAAAGCTATGCATAGGGTGGTAGGTACTATGAGGAACTGGGTTGAGCCAGAATGCCCTGCAAAACAGCAGTGGCAAAGCCTGCTCTTGTTCTGGAATATAAGGGTAGGTGGTAGTGTTTTGTGAAGGTATGTACAGAACTCCAAGTGGCTGCCTCCAAAATATCCTTAGTAGGAACGCCTCTGAGGAAGGCTGTAGAGGTGGCTGTGGCCCTGGTGGAGTGAGATCTGATATCAGTAGGGACAGATTTCCCATGATAGGAGTAACAAAAACGTATGCAGTGGCCAATCCACTTGGAAATGGTCTGTTTGGTAACTGGTTTCCCTTGAGCCCCTACGGCATAGGACACAAAAAGTTGTTCTGATTTCCTGAAGGACTTTGTTCTGTCCAAATAATAACGTAGCTGCCTATGGATGTCTAAAGTGTGAAGCAGCCTCTCCCCTTTGTTTTGAGGGTTAGGATAAAAGGTAGGTAGGTGTATGGCTTGATTTAAGGCTACCCTGGATACCACTTTTGGCATAAAAGATGGGTTGGTACGAAGGGAAACCCTGTCCTGATGGAAGATGAGGAAGGGCTACACCGCCATGAGGGCCTGTAGTTCAGAAACCCTACGAGCTGAAGTGATGCCCAGAAGGAAAGCTGTTTTCCAGGACAAATGTTGCAGATCTGTTGAGGCAGCAGGTTCAAAGGGAGGCAATGTTAATTTTTCTAGTATGTAATTAAGGTCCCAGGCTGGTATTGGTTGCTTCCTTGGAGGTCTTATATTCTTAGCCCCTCTGAGGAAGTGTCGTAAGAGTGGGTGAGAGAATAAAGGAGGATCCGTGTTGAATTCTGCAGAAATGGCTGAGGCATGTATTTTTATGGAAGAAAATGAAAGTCCACTGTTCAGCAGTTCAGCTAGGTACTGTAAAACCTGAGGCAAGTTCAATTTTCTAGGGTCCTGGCCTCTTTTCTCATTCCAACAGCAAAACCGCTTCCATTTTGCAGAGTATGCTTTTCTAGTGGATGGTCTTCTGGCCTCCAAAATGACATCCTGCACCTCCTTGGAGAGTAGGGAATGTTGTGGTGTCAAGGAATTTTCCATGCAGCGAGGTTGAGTGTTTTCAGCTGACTGTGAAGAGTTTTGTAGCTGTTCTGAGTCAGTAGGAGAGGCATTAGAGGCAGGGACCAGGGAGGAGTATGTGTTAGGCTCCTCAGGAGTGGATACCAGTGTTGCCTTGGCCAATCTGGAGCAATCAGTATCATCCTCGGTTTGTCTGTTCTTGCTTTCAAAAGCACCTTGGGCAGAAGGGGCAGAGGTGGGAATGCATAAACTGTCCATGCTGTCCAACTGAATGAAAGGGCGTCCACTTTCCAGGCCTTTGGATGAAAGGTCCTTGAACAAAACTTTTCAGTTGGTGGTTCCTGTGGGAGGCAAAAGATCTATGTCTGGCCTCCCCACGCTTGGATTATCTCTGTAAACACCTGAGGATGTAACTTCCATTCGTGTGGATCTGTCATATTTCTGCTTAGAGTGTCTGCCAGTGTGTTTTCCAGTCCTGGCAAGTACTGTGCTTGAAGTTCGATTTGTCTTTCCAGAGCCAAGTTCCAAAGAGTCATGGCTAGTCTGCACAAGGGGTATGAATGTGTACCTCCTTGTTTGTTTATGTACCACATTACTGAGGTGTTGTCTGTTCTTATCAGTAATTGTCCTGGATGCAGGAAGTCCTTGAAAGCTGTAATTGCATTTATTACTGCTAGCATTTCTTTTTGATTGATGTGAAGGTGCTTTTCCTTTTGGGACCATCTGCCCTGAATGTACCTGTCCTTCATGTGCGCCCCCCAGGCGTAATCTGAGGCGTCTGTGGTTATGACTTGTTTTGCTTGAGGCTTGCAGAATGGAAGGCCTGTGTTTACTTGACATGCTTGGGCCCACCATAGAAATTCCTTTTGCAAACATGGAATTATTGGTATAATTGCTTCCAAACTGTGACTGTGTTGAGACCATAGATTTTTTAGGTACCATTGAAGTTTCCTCATATGCAGCTTTGCACATGGGATTAGAAGAATGCAAGATGCCATGAATCCCAGAGCCTGCAGGATTTTCCTTGCAGTAAGCCTGGTACTTTTTGCTAGTGTTTTGAAGTACTGAGATAGTTGCCCTTGTTTTTCTGGCGTAAGATATGCCATCTGGGTGTTTGTGTCCAAGTTGGCACCCAGGAAGGTTATTTTCTGAGATGGTGTTAGTCTTGATTTCTCCTTGTTGAATGTATATCCCAGAGAAAGCAGTAACCGTGTCACATATGCCAGATGTTCCAGTAGTATGCGTTTGCTGTCCGCTTGGATCAGGCAGTCGTCCAGATAAGGGTAAATTTGTATCCCTTGAAGTCTGCAGTAGGCAATCACTGATGCCAGGCACTTTGTGAATACTCTGGGCGCAGTAGATAAGCCAAAGGGCAATGCAGAGAATTGATAGTGGATTGAACCTGCAAGAAATCTGAGGTATCTTCTGCAGCTTTGTCTGATTGGGACATGCAGGTATGCCTCCTTGAGGTCCAATGTTACCAGCCAAAACTCCTTGCCCAGCATGGGAAGAAGTTGCTGTAATGTGAGCATCTTGAATTTTGGCACGAGTAGGAATGTGTTTAGGATGGATAAGTCCAAAATGGGTCTCCAGTCGGTTCCTTTTCTTGGTACCAGAAAAGTCTTGAATAAAACCTTGACCTTGTTGGTGTGTAGGTACCTTTTGTATAGCTCTCATGTTTAGGAGCTTTGAAATTTGCAGTTGTGCCTCTGCCCTTTGATTTTGTGGCAGGTTTGGCATGCCTCTCATTTTTGGAAGAGTGTGAAATTGAAATTTGTAGCCTCTGCTTATAATGTCCAGTATCCATTTGTCTGTTGTGACAATATGCCAATTGCTTGCAAATAATGCTAGTTTCCCTCCCAAAGGTGCTGTCAGCTGAGACTTGCTTGGCATGGAAATGAGGGAGTCATTGGGTTTGCTTCCTGTATTGTTGTGCACTGTCTTCACCACTTCTTGGTGCTGGAGATTGCCATTGTCTGCCTCTATATGATCCTTGTGATTGCCCTCTGCCCCTTGTGCGTCTGTATCTACCTCTTTGGGGCTTGTCAGTGGCTGGAAAGGACCAGTTTTTTGAAGGCCAATTTCTGCTAAAACGTGGTGGTTGGACCTGTAAGAAAGCCTTGACAGTTTGCATAGATTTGGCTTTTTCTTCCATTTTCCGTAGTATGTCCTCAGCATTAGTACCAAATAATACATCCTTTTGTAAAGGAGCATCAAGAAGTTTAGCTTTCACATGATCAGGTAAATTTTGTTCCCTAAGCCAGGCATGCCTGCGAATGACTGATCCTGTGGCAGCCGCTCTACTGGAAGCCTCTAGGGCATCATAACCACATTGTAAGGTGCGTTTACCCACTTGCTCCGCACTATGCATCATATCCTGTAACTCTTTTAAATCTGGTTGTTCAGGTTGAGACATTTTGTCCCTTAATTGTGATAACAGGTACTGTTGATATTTAATCATATGAAACTGACAGTTCAAGGCCCTCATGGCTAGGGTGGCCGAGGTATATACCTTTTTACCCCACCTTTCTAGAGATCTGGATTCCCTTTCTGCAGGGAGTGGATTCTTGGCAGTGGAGGCCTTTAATCCCTTGGGGCCTTGTGAAATGGTTTCAGGGTCAGCATTATGGCCTTTGTAGAGAAATTGGTGAGAGCTGGGTACTCTGCAATACCTATCAGGTTTTACTGGTGCAGGAGGCAGAGAATCAGGGTTAAGGCAAGCCTCCGAATAGACATCATCCAGTACATCCAAAACAGGGGGTATAGCCAGAGGTCTGTGCTGAGGTAACCAAAGAAATTCCCTAAGTCTTTTCTTGGAATCTGAAAAGTCTTGGCCTTCCCAATGGAAGTGTTCCCTCAAAGTGTGCAAGGTTTCCCCAAAAGAAAAATCCTCAGGAGGGGATACAGAAGGAATGGACTGTTCTGCATCCGAATCCGCAAAAGGGGAGTAAGAGTGTTCCTCTGCATCAGATTGTTTTTGATAAAATGGATCCCTGATCAGAAGAGGGAGATTCTTCCTCCACTCTGGGTCTCTTTGTCAGGAGGGGGCTGAGAACCTCTGATAAGAGTAATTAAATCCTCAGCCATTTTAAGCATCTGTTTCTTAGGCATGGGTCCAGGAGATGGGCCCTGTGCAACAGGCCTCGTGGGATGCCTGGCTGCTTTGGATTTAGTAAAAGCCTTTATTGAAAAAGAAGATGAGGGCCTAAATACAACATGGGTGGAGGTGGACCTGTCCACATTAGTAGGCTCGACATTAGCAGGGGCTTCGGTTGTAGTCTGGGAAAGGACCGAGGACCCAGCGGTCTCGGGTACAGAGAACACCGCCAAAGGAGTGTCGTCGGTAGTCAGGGACTGCAAAGGCGTCTCGCTGAGAACCAGACCACGTGTAGCCTGTTTTGGCGTGGTGTCGGCGGGGACCGCGGGTCTCGCGTGTTGGTCCTTTTCCTTGCGTTTTTTGGATAAAACGGTAGTCAGAGTGTCCGACGACATCTTATAATCAAAAGCTTTACCAAAGTAGTGTTGGGCGAACTCCGCCCGACGCTTGATAGTGCGTTTATTATAGGTAGCGCAAAAGCGACAGCCCGAGACGTCGTGGTCTGGGCCCAAACAAGGTATGCAACGGGAATGGAAATCCTTATGCGGTATTTGCTTCCCACAAGAAATACAATTATTAACTTTTTCTGACATCGGTCTGAGGCAAGAAAAGTTTCAACGGGTACTTAGCTTTAAAGAAGACTTCGGTTCCAATTTTTTCGTAATTCAGGAGCTGGCCGACCGGCACTTGCGAACTGCTTCTGCTTCGGGCACCGCGCGGCAAAAAAGACTGGAGAACATGGCGTCGGCTGTGTCTTATATACTCTGGCCTTACTGACGTCAGAAGAGTAAGCGACAACAACCGACGCCGGATCAAGACTTTGGAATTCGGCCGACCGAGGGACCGCCTGACGGCTGAAAACCCATCTGTGATTACTGCAGCTGTATGCACGATGAACATCAGAAGAGGCCAGCCCTCTCCATGCCTTGGAAGGCAGTCCCCCCCCCCCCAAAGAGGGATGCGAGCCCAGAACAGAAAAAGACTACCTTAGAACAGAGGTCACACCCCACTCAGAGACCGCCCTCCAAAGCAGGAGCCAGGGTACAGCCCACAACTGTCAGGGCACACAGAGTTAAGAACGACCCCGAATAAAAAAACAGGAGCCCATGCAAAACCCTCAGAACCCACAGCTGAGCTATGACCCTGAGAATCTATCAGTTCTGAGGGAACCAAAGATGTCAGAGCAGTCTCCGGAACCAAAGAGGGAGCGCCTATCGGCACTAGGACAGCTGGAACTGGTGAAATCAAAGTGGTAGGCTCTAGGTGTCCTGAAGAGGACAGAGGAGGAAAATGCAGAGGAATCCTCGGAGAAAATACCCCAACTCCAACAGGGAGACAGGTCTGAGAAAGGGCAGGAAGACCCCTGGCCACTAAAAGCTGATCTACCAACCTCACATCATCAACCTTGGAGAGACTCCTGGAAGATTGAACAGACAATCCAGAGGTAGATTCTGGCCTTTCCAAAAAGGGACTGGAAAGCTGACCCATAAAGGGGTCTATGGAAGGGGAATACCTTGTCCTGGGAACATGTACGACTTCAGAGTCTGCTGCGGTGCAAATGGAGAAGTCGTCACCAACTGGGAAACTAAAGAAGCCGGTACCGATGGTGCCATGGAAATAGTAGCCGGTGCAGAAGATTCTAGCTCCGTTAACTTAAGAATCTTACTCTTTGGTTCCGAGGAGACAGATGGAACCTATGACTTGTGTTTCTTAGCTACCGGTGTCATTAGGGAAACCAGCACCGAGTGACCCCTCTTTTTGGTGTGCATGGATTTAGAGGAGGAAGAATCTGTCTTGGACAATATTTCTTCAAACGGCGATTTTAATATTCTTTTTAATATCAATTTGTTATGTCTCTCTACCAAGGCCCTGTTACTAAAGGCCTGGCAGATACCACAGTCTTGATCCAAATGGGTTGCACCCAAACAATATACGCAAGAAAGATACCCATCTGAAATAGGCATCTTTCACCCACAGTCTTGGCACTGTTTAAATCCAGAAGTGCCCTTTTGCTTCTCCACTATTTTGGCACTAATAAAATAATTAGCCAACTGTTCCAAGGTCAAGACACATACTCACACACAACTGCAGTCAAAGATGGATGAAACTTCTAACAGCAATGGTACAGAGAAATACCAAGATTGGTAAGAAAGAAAGGGAATGCCAACAGTGGTAATTTAGAGCTACCTTGCTTGGCAAGAAAAGTGGAAAGAGGGAAGGTCACCAACAAAGATACCGTAAGGTATTAAAGGTAGAGAAAAAACAATCACTCAAAGGGCAACAATAAAAAGTAAACAGAAAAAATGGGAGAAAGATTTTAAATAAAAGAATTTAAAAATCAACAAAATTTGACTTGGCTGGAGAGTATCGGCTGACTATTCTTGCTATCAGAGCGGCAAACAAGATGTGAGGTAATAGAAAAAGGGGCATTGTGGGTAGAGTCTTAGTTCAAGAGTTTTTTTTGGCTGGCACAAGATGTATGACAGCCAACCCGGTTCTGAGGATCGGTACAGAATCCCCATTGGCCAAGAATGAATGAAGATTGACATCATCAGATCCTGTTAGACTTTCTACACCAAATCCTTCAGTTCACAGTTATGTCATGACTTCAGTTTCTGTTTAACTTTACTAATATTTTGTTGTACACTCCCCCTTTGTGATCTTAGTTTTGTATTGTGAAACTTTCCATATCTGGGCACTTTTGACTGTATTTCTTTACAAATATACCTCTGGAGCAGTTTTTTTTTTGTGTTGACTAGTTTGGCTTTCTCCTTTGCATAAATATTACACCAGATCAAATCCCTTTTTCTTTCCCATGTTCATGTTTCTTTGATATACCTTTCAAAAATCTCTAGGTTTTGTTATTTACCTTTTGCACTTCTTCAGTCACTTGTTTTTCCACATGGCCCAAGGTTTCTTGGTCTGCATAAAGTTTTTTATGAATTTGTTGCATTAATGAACACAAATTTACATTTTAAACTTTTGCCAGTTTTTCTTCCCTCTAATTTCTCTGAATCTTTTTGAATTTTTAATATTTTCTATCTGGAAATTTTGGGCTTCTTGCATAATAGAAACAATACGCAACTTATTTCTTCTCAGTAGTCCACTCCATCATCTATCGGACTTTTTTTTTTTGGCTTGTCTGTCTTTCTGGACTACTACTTCCTTCTACAACTGGGGGGGGGGGGCATCTTTCTCCTGAGCCTGGACTAACCCCATTGTAGGAATGTTTCCATGTCTTCAGGATTCAACACGGCCATTTTTTCCAGTCCTGGCACCAGAGTAGATACAAGGATTTGGCATTTTTGTATCCTGGGACTTGTGCACCCAAGCTGTCTTTTATTTATTTTTTTTAAACACTGTGTAAACCAAGAAGAGAACAGTAATAGTAATAGACTTATGACATACCAAGGTATGTTATACAAGCTTAAGAACAAACTTATTAAATATAAAGCTTTGGCAGTTGACAATTGGTTTTTGAAAAACAACTCAGAAAAAAAAGCAAGTACCCAAAGGTTTGACAGTTGTTAAATTTCTGAATCATGTTATGGAGGGTACATAATTTTATTATGAACTGGTAGACATATTAAATGAGTGTGATTTACCCTTATGCAGGCAACTGTGAAACAATGAATGTATGGTGGAGCAATTGTTCACTGAAATTGTGAATTTAAACACAGTTATTGAAAAAGATTCATTACATAGTGTACAAGAACACAACATATTTTAATATATTTAAAGAGGTGGATGTTATAACTGATAAAAACAGGAAGAGGAAAAATTCCAAACTGGAAAGAGATGATTTAGACTACAGACTGGGTACAGCACATTCTTATACATTACTCAAAAATAACAAGTACAGGTGGGCTCAATATGAAGAAGTTGAACAATACGATAATTTAAGCACCCAGGTCCCTATGGAGGGGATGAACCCCAACAACAACTGTGAGCAGGAACAACCCCCAGCCCCTTTAGAGAAACCCCCTGAGGAGATCACAGAGGTAATTAAATTTGTTGGGGAAACCGACATATGCATTGGTGGCACAGGGGGGAATGGGAGACGGTAAAAGAAATCCCTTTTAGCCAGATAGACGAATCTTCCACTGGGACTAGTGGTGGGGATAACAACTGCATTATTTTTACTAAAGACAATTTTCATATATTTAATTACAGTGACACTGACATAATGCCGCGGTGGTACGGCGGTGGCGTTGTTACCTCACAGCAGGAGGTTCTCCCATTCGATTCTCGGCTTGCCTTGGGAGTGCCTTCTTTGTGGAGTCTGCATGTCCTCCCCGCGGATGGGTGGGCATTCAAAAGACATGCGTAAATGGGCATGCCTTCGTTGAAAGTTGAACGTCGAGCTGGCACCTCGGCATTTTATAAATATCTGCTGCCAATCATTAGCGGACCGGAGTGCCACTGTGGCGACCCCTTACCGGGAAAAAGCCGAAAGACAAACAACAGCAACAATTACAGTGACACTGACATCACCGACACACATTTCTTACTTTTCCAAAAAGGATTTACCTTTGTTCCTACAAGGAAGGTTGCTATAGGAAATACTATTCTGGATGTCAAATGTTTATCAGGAACTTGAATTTGAAAACAATGTTTGGTGACCATGGTCCAGTTGAGACTAACAGGATCAGGAAAAAGACCATCACAAATCTCCCCATGCACCCATTTTGAATAATTTTGAGGCTCTGGCAGAAAAAGAAATAAGAGGATACCACCAAAAGGGAAGTAGGTCCAAAAACATCGACTCTGGTATTTGGGCCGGCTGAGGGCTACCACAGCAGGGATAATTCACAGATGATGATTGCAACAGTGAAACACAAAGAACATCAATCAGATAAGAATCATGAAACCTGACAAAGGGGGTGGTGTCGTAATTATGGGACAGTGGATGCATGTAAACAAAATGAATGAGATACTACATGATGAAGGGACGCATGTACCAGTATTAAAAAATGAGATAAGCTTGGCATACAGGAACACTGACTTATGTTTAGAGAACAATGTGTTACAGGGGATGATGGATAAGGAATGATTTGAATTCTATTTTGGTTTGGGGTTTTTTTTTTTTTTCTTTTAGAGTACTTAAGTCAGTAATTCCTGGTATATATGGAACACCTAACGTCCATAAGGGCCCCAGTGATCCACCCCTATGTCCGATAGTCTCTTCAGCAGGTTCAAAAACTCAACCTCTAGCCATATATGTTGACACTAAACTCAAACCCTTTTATGGATTATATCAGCACATACTAATAGATTCATGGGATTTTTTTTTAAAAAGATGGAGGAAATAGAATATAGTGACAACCATGTAATTATAACAGTGGATATTAAAGACCTGCTTAGTGTGATTCCCCACGATACTGGTATGCGTTGGTTTGAGGAGGTTTTGGTAGATTTTGACTTTTTATCCCACCAAGAGTTCAATTATAGAAAACATGGAAACGGTACTAAAAAACAATTGCACTTTTTTTCCAGGGAGAATACTATAGGCAAGCAGACAGGGTAGCTATGGGGGCATCATGTGCTCCTGCATATGCCAATATTGTTCTCTTGTATTGGGAAACAAATTTTGTTTTTAACACAGCCATGTATTCAGACAATATTACATCTTATCTTACTTTCGTTTTCTGGACAATATTTTTATCATTTGAAAGGGACTTGTGGAGAATACAGTGAAATGTATTACCTATATTAACAATACCACTAGTTTCCTTTCCTTTAGCCACAACGTAGACACAGAGGAGATCCACTACTTGGATGTAAAAATTAGAAAGGATAGACATATGAACAAGTATATATCCACGTTGTATCGCAAAGAAAACTTTTCCAACTCATATCTGCATTTCCAGAGTGGGCATCTGCTTATGCAAAAAAAATGAACATTATAAAGGGGCAGATGGTAAGAGCCGCACGCATGACCATTTACATGGAAGACTTAATTAAAGAGTTGAATTATATTGGACAAATAATCATTGACAGGGGATACCTACTGGATTTAATTAAAGTAACCAAGGAGGAAATGTAGACTAACTGGGGTAAAAAATATGTACCCCTTTTGGGACATAATGTGCTGCAAGCTGTTCCACAACATGACCTACAAATGGAACATATGGGTAAATAAGGGGGAATTATTTATGGCTATAGAATATCATTCAGACATTAAGTCAAAGAAATTATTATAAAATATTGGGAATTGTTTTCTAGAATGCCCAATAGTCTGGATGTGTTTGCTAAAACCTTAAAATTCAGATATAAAATGGGCCCAAATTTAAAAAATATTTTTAAAGGGTGATGGATCAAAAAACAGGGAAAAACAAACAGGGTATTACAAATGTGGGGCTTGTGCCCAGTGTGCATATATAGAAAATAAGGAAGATTGATCCATTATCCATTGGAAACAATTTAAGAACACTGGTAGGGAATGGATACTACAACCGTAATACAACAGGAGTAGTATACATAGCTTATTGCATACAATGTCCATCATAATACATTGGGAAGACAGAGAGGAAGTTGAAACAACAGATATATGAACATTCCTATGAGATTAATAAGGAAAAAGAAACAAATGCTTTATATAAACACACTTTAACTTGTAAGCAAGCCAAGTTCAAGTTTTGGATGTTGGAAAAGGTATGCCTTCCAGAACGGGGCGGGGACTGGGACACTACTCGAGTATAAAGAATTGATGTGGCAGCTGACTTTAGATGCTGGTACTCCATCAGGTTTAAATGAATACATTTCATTAGTTCCTGCCCTCAAAAGGAGGGCTTTGTTACTGTGACATGGTTAATTCAATGCAATTTTATTTTATTTCTATGTACACAGTTTTTTATCTGTAAATATTTCAGAAACCAGTGTGTGTATTTTACACTTGGTGCAGTTTTTTTAGACTACCTCTTTAAATGTGAGTGAAGTGATTATTGAATGACTTTGTCAAACTATTAGAGAGTATAAAAATAGTCCAAAAATAGACTGCAGCCCCAGGTTTAACTCCAGGACTTGTTGACACTTGTGTAGTGTAGGTGCCAGCTTTTGTGACTACTATTATGCCTTGTTAAAATCTGTTACAGTCAGCTAGAGAGTGTATACCCCAGGGGCAACAGCTGCAAACCTTCTTCCTCTTAGCCCACCCCCACCCCTTTCATCCATTTCACTGTTGATAATTTGTTTTATGTTAAGGTATTGATAGTTTCTTAAGTTGCTGTGGGTGCAGCCCTGCTCCGTTCGCCCTCGCTACACTCGGGCTCACTTTGCTCTCCTCCCACCCACCCCCATATCATTTCCTTTATACCTAACCACTTGTTTCCTCTTACCCTTCCTGTTCCTCACAAACACTCTAGCCTACTTCCTGCCTCCAACATAGAATCCCGACCTCCTCCACCACCTCTCTATACAGACCACCCTATAACCATTAACTATTACCTATAATTAATATTTTTAACTACAGTAAATACGCATATCTGAATGTAGTACAAATAAATTGACAATATATAATTCCCATTCACCTTATCCATAGTCAAGAACATCATTACAGATAAGTTCCCCCCCCATATTTACTAACTCACTATCTCTGCTACCCTCTCTTAGAGGATACCAATTACCTGACCAATAATTCCTGGCCATACTGTAGCTCCCTAACCCATAAAATGATAGCTCTTGCACTGGCCATACTCTCCATCACTTTTCTGTAGCCGTATACCCAGCATTACCTGATGCTTATATAGCTCCTAAGTCCCTAACATCACTTCAACTTGTAGCTACAGACAACTCCCATTAGCAAGTCTTACACTCTCATCCACCTACCACTTCAAATCTCTTACCCCTCTTAATAACAAACTCCCACATACACCCAATACTGCACCTTTAGTACAACACCAATCTCACTCATTCATAGATAGCACCCTTGCATGTAACACATTCTTTTTGAAACTCGATAACATGGGTTACACATATCTAACCCAACTACTAAAAACATCATTCTATCCATTAATAATCTTCACCTACTCCTACTTTCCATCCTGTCCTCCTACCACACTCAGCTTCATAACCACACCCCATCCCCTTGGCAAACTGATTCCACAGCCAACACCACCAAACTAAAAAACTTCCCTATATCGCCATGTGACCTTATGTTCCCCTACTCTTCTCTTACTTACGCATTAAACTGAAAATCAAAACTAACCCCCTCTCTTCTCAAAGACAAACTAAAATAATTCGCAAATTGACCAAACTCTATCTACATCTACTCCATAAACTCACTTGCAGTGGTGATATACACCCCAATCCATGACTCTAAAACATCAATCAGCCCAAACTTAAATCAGCTAAATCCCCTACACCACAGACCTACCTCAGCTCTCTTCTTCTTAAACATTAATGTAAGAAGTATACTTAATAAAATTCATGACCTTCATGCCCTACTAGCTCTATACAAACCAGATATCGCTGTGTTAACTGAAACATGGCTCAAACCACAACATCACAATAATGATATTACTGCCCTAGCATACAACATTATCCGAAGAGACAGATCAGAGAAAAAGGGTGGAGGTGTTGCAATATTATTCATCAGCTTACCTTAGAACAACTAGATTACAATACCCATGAATTTAAAGATGTAGAACTAATCCTTGCCAAATTAAAAATAAGTCCCAACAAACATGTAATTATTGTAGGTGGCTATATACCACCAGGCAATAACATCACTGTAATGGAAAGCCTGCTTAACTGGACCTCCAACTCCCTTCCACATGAAATAATACTATTAGTAGACTTCAATACTGACTGGCTTCACTGCTCCAGCCATAACCCCTCTGCCTTCATAAACCTCCACAGGTTTACCCAAACTATAACCACCCCCACTGAACTGACAAATCTTCCAAATGTCAGTCCATCTTAGACTGGATCCTGGTATCTGACCCTGCTCTTGCACAGCAATCTGGTTGTCTTCCAGATACCCTAAGTGACCATCATCCAACCTACCTAATTAGGTAACAGATCCCAAACCATCAACCAACCTATCCTCAGAGTAGTTAGAAACAAAAAAACCTTTATAGCTACTGATCTCATCAGTACTCTAAAAAGTTGTAACTGGACCCCCCTAAAACATCTACCTCTAGACAATGCTGTCGAGTACTTTAACACAGCCTTCTTAAAAATCTTAAACCATCATGCACCCCCTAGAGCCATTAGAATATAAAATAACTATGCCCCATGGCTAAGAAAAGATACTAAAACTATAATGAAAGAAAGGGACAAGGCCTGGATTCAATATCAGAAAAACAAAACCACTACTTTGAGACAAAACTATGTAGAGCTCCACAACAAAGCCAAAAAACAAATCAAACTAGACAAATTCAGCTACTATACAAGCATGCAAGAAAAATATGCTCACAACCCACAAAAATACTGGGCCACAATAAATGGTATACTGCATCCAGGAAAGTCCACAACTCCAACCTTTGTGCTTCCAAATAACCATGAAAACATTTCTACTCAGTTTAACAAATTCTTTATTGAAACAGTCCAGACCCTTGCCAATGCCCAAAATAGTACTAGCAGCCCCACACCAATAAACTACCCCAACCCACCCCAGTATACAAAACAGCCCCAGTTTTCACCTCCACTCTATATCCACCAATCAATATCTAAACTCCTTGGTAAACTTAAACCAACTACTCTAGCAGATAAGCTGCCAGCAGACTTTCTTTGGATCTCAGCTGAAGCTATACCATATCCTGTGTCTCTGTTCTCATAAACAGATCTCTCTCAGAATGCAATGTCCCCACCTCTTGAAAAACATCATATATAATTCCACTGCACAAAGGAGACAACTCCTTACAGCTCACCAACTATCGCCCAATAGCAATCCTATCACCTTTATCCAAAATATTAGAAAGAGTTGTTCATACTCAACTACTACAGTACCTCCAGAATAACAGCCTACTCTCCATATCCTAGCATGGCTTTAGACCTTCCTATAGCACCACCACAGCACTACTATCATTCACCAACATAGTTAATCACCACAGAAACAAGGGTCTATTTGTTTTTTCCATATTCTTAGACCTATCAAAAGCCTTTGGCATGGTAAACCACAGTCTGCTTCTTGATACCCTATCCACCTTAAATATAAGTCCCTCCTCTATATCATGGTTCAACAGCTACTTATCTGCCCATCAGCAAGCAGTCCTATGGCAGGACCAATTGCCCCCCCCCCCTGTTACCAGTAACCATAGGAGTCCCTCAAGGATCCATCCTTGGCCCATTGCTGTTCTCTCTATTTACTAATCAGATCTCTTCATCCTCTCCCACTGCCTCAATAGTACAACATGCAGATGACACCACCCTCATATGTGCTGCCCCTACCCTTAGTGATCTGCAAACTCTTACCCAAGATAATTTCACCCTAGCCGAAACTTGGTTCACCAACATCAAACTTCTTCTTAACCCCCCCCCAAAAAAACTTAATTCTTTTCAGCCCTGGCAGAGCTCCTCCCCTAAATAATAATTTCACCATTAACTCCATAGAAAACATTCAAATCAGTCCAACCACACACACTAAACTGCTAGGCGTAGAAATAGACAATAACCTGAGGTTTGACATCCACATAACACAAACCATTAAGAAAGTGAATAAAAAACTTGTCTCCTCTACAGGAACAGTTTATGACAAAACGCACCAAAGTAACAATCGCAAGGACTCATCTTCTATCCACCCTCCTCTATGCCTCTCCCATCTTGACCAATCTCCGCCAAACTGATCTAAATAAAATGGAGTCTTGCTACAACAAGACTGCCAAATTTGCTACTGAAGCCTCATTTCGGTCCCACCACGGTCTATCCATTAAGCAACTCAACTGGCTTGAGTTGCCTCATATACTTCTACTCAATCAACTCTCTATAGCACACAAACTCTACTACCTTCCTGAGATAACCCCATCACTTCAGCACCTAATTCAGCCCCACATTCCCTCTAGAGCCTTAAGATCTAGTAACCAAAACCTCATAACTGTCAAACATAAAAACAAAGCTAAGTCCCTCTTTGCCAACACCATTGCCAAAACCTGGAAAACACTACCAAGCCAAATAACTTCTACCACCTCCTTTAGTCAATTCAAAAAACTCATGAAAACCCACTAAGTAACTGGCTATGCTCATGCCACTCACCAGGCTAATCCATACTAAGAGAATTTGACAGGGTACAGCTATGTATAAACAGTTTCTCCCCTGAAAGCTTCCAAACCCGTGTACTTTACCTTACAAAACTTATAACTGCAAAAGAAAAACAAAGTACCTGATAGTCTACTATAAGAAATGTTAATCACTATTATGATGTCCTGCTGTATATATGCTAAATGTATGTTTGTGAAGCACTAGCATGTTGTCCTGATGTGTATATGCCATATGTATGTATGTTCTACTTCTTTTTACTCTCATGCAATTGTATTGTACTGTGGACCTTTTCTCCCCAGGCCTCTGCTGAAAATGGACCTGTGTCCAGTCAGATTTTCCCGGTAAACAAATGTAAAATAAAAAATAAATAAATAAATACAAGTGTAGAGAAGTCAAACAGTAGTTATTCTGAAGTTCCCTTGTGAGGAATGAAAGCACTTAATCTGCGTTTTGGAACCTGTGATTTTGGTGTTTGTACTGGAATAAACTACTTTTTTTTTTTATCCTGAAGACTTCAGTGTGTTAACTGATGAACTGTCTGCCTTTATTGGACCCAGCGAGCGTCACGGAGTGGGTTGCTGTGTTTCTCTACAAATATACCTTTGGAAGAGTTTTCTTTTTGTGCTGACTAGTTTGGCTTTTCTCCTTTGCATAAAATATTACGCCAGATCAGATCCCTTTTTCTTTCTCAGGCCCATGTTTCTTTTATATACCTTTCAAAAATCCCTAGATTTTGTTATTTACCTTTTGCACTTCTTCAGTCACTTCTTTTTCCAAATGGCCCATAGTTTCTTGGTTTGCATAAAGTTTTTCATGAATCTGATGCATTAATGAGCACAAATTTACATTTGAAACTTTTGCCAGTTTTTCTTCCGCAAGTACTTTTCTTTCCTAATTTCTCTCAATCTTTTTGAATTTTGAATATCTTCTATTTGGAAATTTTGAGCTTCTTGCATAACAGAAACAATATGTAACCTTTTTCTTCTCAGTAGTCCACAATATCATCTAGATGACATTTTAGCTTGTCAGCTTTTGTGGACTACTACTTCCTTCTACAATGGAGGGGGGCATCTTTCTCTTGAGCCTGGCCTAACCCCCATTATAGGAATGTTACCATGTCTTCAGGATTCAACACAGTCATTTTTGTCAGTCCTGGTACCAGAGCACACATTAAGGATTTGGCATTTTTGTATCCTGGGCCTTGTGCACCCAGCTGTCTTTTACTTATTTTTTAACACACTTCTGTCCATGACATATGCTATGTAACAAGCAGTTTTTATACCAGTGTCATCTTGGAGAGATTCTGCAAAAACAGGGACCACCTCGTGAAGTTACTCACCAAGACTGAACGGTGAATTCTATTCCAACAATACTACTCTCCTTTGCTTGCTGATTTTATTATCTCTCCATCCAGACCCCAAATCTTGTTGCAAGAGGGCTTCTATGAAGGAGGAACCACATTTCTTTGTTTGGGAAGATGGGTGTGCCTAAGGGTGGAATTTTCCAGCACTGTAGTAAGTAATTTTTTTTTTTTTTTTTTTTTTAATCAACTGTAGAATCCATTTGTCCTGAGTAATTTGTTTTCCTTCCTCAATTATTTGGTACAGTCTTTCACTCAAACTAGTGGTTGGAGCAGGATTTAAGGGACGGGGAGGGTGATGCTGAATATAGTCTCAGCTGCTGCCTAGCAAGGGCTGGTCCTTGGAACTGACCAGATCTAGGGCATTTGTGGATTTGCCACATTCCCTGATGCAATGGCCTTTCCCCTTGAGGTAGTCTACATTTCTCCTATCTGGGAGGAATGGGCCAGGATCTCCTATAGCAATTCTTCTGACAGCTAGGATTAGCAAAAAAGGTAGATCTTCTTGATGGACTTCATTTGTTTCCCTTTTAGGTCCAGTGTCTCACCTACTCAGCTGGTGGACCAAAGAAAAACTCCTTGTGTAATGCAGTATCAAGGTGATCTGCTTTAACATGGTCCGACAAGGGTTGTGTCCTCAGTCTGGCATGTTTTCTAGTGACAGACCCCACAGCGACTGCCCTGCACATCATATCCAATGCAATATATCCACATTTTAGTGAATTTCTAGACAACTGGCAGACTACCCAGCACAATTTCTACATGTCCCTCTAGAAGCTCTTACCTTGCAATGCCCTTGACATTAACTTGTTCCTGTACACACTCAAGATACTTCAGCATCTGGAGCTAGAAATTTTCATCTCTCATGGTCAGGGTGGCTGAGATGCAAGTTTTTTTTTTACCAAATCAGCCCAAGAGTCTGCTCTTTATATCAACTGACAAAAATTCTTGCAGCAGACTCAGACAATCCCTTGGTGTATTTCAGAAAAACCACAACTGGGTCCACCACCTCATTCTAGGAGAGGTACTTTTTGGGACTCAAAAAGCACTCTATAGAAACAATCGGGCTTCTTGGGGGAAGGGAACTGGGCTGCAATGATACAGCATTAAACATCAACATCCATGACTTTGTGGACTGGAAGGTACAGCCAGGGGTCTAGGTGCAGGCAGTCTCAGGAGCTGTCTTTAACTTCTTGAACCTGGAAGAATTCTCTAGACTCTCAAGTAAAGGATTCCTTAATTCTATGAAAGGTATATCCAAATGATAGGTCCTCAGATGGAAAGGCTGAGGACAAGGTGTCTCCTGAGTCAGTACCCAAAATCACTGAAACAGCAGATGCTATACATAAGCAAGTGCATCCTGATCTTCTGAGGGCGGGGCTTTTCTCTGGGAAGATTCCTGGCACAGGTTTCCTTTCCACAGTGGGCTGCTTAGACTTCATGAAATTCATAAAATTTTGCACCAGCTTAAGACCTGTGGAGAGATCTGGGCATCATAAGATAGGGAAAACCTACTCAATGTTCAAGAGGTGGAACAACCAGTTGCCATCTTGTATTAATTTACACTGTCTCCATGGGGAAAGGAGGAGCTTCCGTTTTCCACTCTGAGAATTCTTCCATTAAATTAAAACTTTCCTAAATATTTCCATGCTTTGGGGGAAGCACCAAAGGAAAGAAATACTTCATCATTGTGGTATGAATCCTCAGTCACTAAAGAATGAATGTCATTTATACAATATTTACTTGTTAATTAGGAATCCTAACAGTGGGGAATGCTACCCACTTGGGTAAAATGTATTTATCTGTTAAGCAAGTAGTTCATCTGATGTACGACTATTCAGCTATTTTGCAGGGTCTACGGCACTACACAAGTTGAGCGAGTTCATTCAAATACAAATGTGGTTTAGAAATAGTTTGTAAGGGAACAACCTCTTCTTCCAATGACAGTGAAGATAAATCAGCTTTCTCTCCATTTTCCCTTCAATAAGCAGTATCGGTATTGACGAAATTATGAAAAACCCAAGAAATGTGAATGAGCCTTCAATTAACAGGTTAACAGTGGACTGTCAAAGAAAGCAGCGAGACATCACATTCCCAGACTTAGACGCCACTCATACTACATAGAAACATGTTTGAGAAGAGTGAACAGGAGTACTTTGTGGACATTAATAATGGCAGCATTACTGGCACTGACACTTCAGACCTTGGAAGGCACATATGCAACTCTTCCAACTCAAACCTGTAAGGGGACATGTAGATCTCTTATCAGAAGAATGCAAGGTTGGTACCACACAAACAAGTTAACCCTTGCTGAGACCAACAAAACAATGACCTCATTTGTTCCTAGGATACAGCACAAATACCTGTGTCAGTATGCAGCCTGCTTCACCTCAACCTCAAATAATGAGAAAGTCTTTTTCAATCAAACTGAGAAACTGTGAAGCCTCTGTAGTGAAAAGCCTTTTGAAAGTGACATCTGAAGAGCTCAGAAAGGATCTGTGTGTTTTCTGGCATCATCAGAAAGAAAGGAAAGTTGTGTAAAATCTCACCATAACCATAGATGTCCTCCTTTCATGTTGTAGTATTCTACATGTGGGTTGACCCTTCTTCCTCTCCAGTTCTACCAGCCAGGTTTCCAAAGATTTTCATTCCCTCTAGGTGCACTGGACAGCTAACATGGCCACTGGAACATGGGCCATAAAGTGACGTCTGCAAGCACCAACCCTCAGAACCTAAAAGACACCCCAGTCGGAGCCAGTCCTATAAGGGCACAGCCTGTCCATTGTCACCCAGGAGGGCAGGTGCCATCTGACAACACGGAAAGGTGGGAGGGAAGGAATACTGCAACATGCAAGAGGAGGACATAGTGCAGTTGTGTACACTTACCATAAATGTAGATGTTAGAGCGTATTCACTGTTGCAGTCATCACATTTGGGTTAACTGCCTGCAGGTAGCCCTCAGCCGGCCTGAATACCAGAGTCTTGGGATTTCTGCGTCGGATGCGGTTGCTTCTTCCATGACGTCAGGTCGTCAGGAGTATAAAACATGCAGCCAACACCATTACATCAGTTTTTCTTGCCCCAGATATCAGGTGCCCCCAAAACAGGAAGCAATTGTATAGTGTGGAACACCCCCAGCAAAAAGCAAATACACATAGAATAAGATATGCCAAACCAAAAAGGGTAGGTGAAAGCAAAGACAAACAGGGGGCTGGAGGGAGGGTAACCAGGACTGAGACAGTGAATACACTACAACATCTACATTTATGTTAAATGTACACAACTGTACTATGTTCTTCATGTTTCACTGTTGCAGTCATCACATTTGGGTTGATTCCCAAAGCTAAGGAAGGGTGGAGGTAGATTAAGAAGAATTAGGACTGGCAATCAGGCCCTGTAAGACTGCTGTGGCAAATCCAGCTCTGGATTTAGAAAAGATAGGCAAGTGGTAATGCTTGGTGAAAGTGTGTATAGAGCTCCAGGTTGCAGCTTCCAGGATGTCTGTGGTAGGGACTCCTCTGAGAAATGCAGTAGAGGTGGATGTAGCCCTAGTGGAATGCGTTCTTATCCCCTGTGGGGTAGGTTTTCCATGGTGCTTGTAGCAGAAATGGATGCAGTGTGCTATCCATTTAGATATGGTTTGCTTTGAAATGGCCTTCCCCTCTGCCCCTGCAGCAAAGTTGACTAGCAGCTGGTCAGATTTTCTGACAGGTTTAGTCCTGCTCAAATAGAATCTAAGCTGTCTGTGCACGACTAAGAATGCAGTATCCTTTCCCCTTTATTTTGATGATTAGGGAAAAAAGTAGGCAAATAAAATTTAAAGCCACACTGGACACCACCTTGGGCATAAAAGATGGGTTAGTCCTGAGGGAAACCCTGCCCGCATGAAAGATGATGAAGGGTTCCACTGTCATAAGGGCCTGCAGTTCAGACACTCTTCTTGCTGAAGTGATGGCTAGAAGTAAAGCTGTTTTTCCATGAGACGAATTTCAGCTCTGCTGTAGCAGCTGGTTCAAAGGGGGGAAGTGTAAGTTTTTCCAATAGAAAGTTAAGGTCCCAGGTTGGAGTGGGAGCTCTCCTGGGGGGGGGGGGTCTTAAATATTTGGCCCCCTCTAAGGAACTGTTTTTACCAGAGAATGAGAGAAGATGGGTGGCTCAGTATTATAATGAGCTGAGATGGCAGAGGCATGAATCTTAATTGAAGAGGAGCACTTCTGTTAAGTAATCTAGCATACGAGGTAAGCTGGGCACAGTTGTGTCCATCCCTTGAGACTGGCTCCAGGAACTGTATCTTTTCCGCTTTTCTGAATAGGATTTTTGTGTACTAGGCCTCCATGCCTCAAGAATGACATCCAGCACCTGCTTACTGAGGGTTGCTAGAGGTGAGTTCAGGGGGATTAGCCAGGCTGCAGGGTTCAGGGTCTGAAGCTGAGAGTGCAGAATTTGGTCTCCCTGCTGGGACAGCAGGGAAGGGGTCTGAGGCAGGTGCCACGGTTGTAGCACTGTGTGGGTCCATGAGATTTCTTCTTAAGTCGTCTGCCAGTGAATTTAGTTTGCCTGGCAGGAACTGAGCTTGTAGGTGTACTTGGTTGCTTAAGGCTGTGTTCCACAGAGCCATGGCTAGTCTGCAGAGTGGGTAGGAATGTGTTCCCCCCTGCTTGTTTATGTATCACATAACTGTGGTGTTGTCTGTCTTTACCAATAGCTATCCTGGAAGAATAAGGCCTTTAAAGGCTGTCAGAGCATTCTGTACAGCTAACATTTCTTTTTGATTGATATGCAAGTGCATCTGCTTTGGGCTCCATTTGCCCTGAATGCACTGCCTTGCCCTGCCATGTGAGCCCCCCATGCATAGTCTGATGCGTCTGTTAGGGTTTGGGCGGCAGGGGGTAGAGTGAATGGGAGTCCCTTGTTGTGGTAGCAGGCCTCTGCCCACCAAAGGAACTCTACCCTTAGACATGGAATGATAGAAATTGTTTCCAGGTCCTGAGAATGTTGACACCATAGACGTTTTAGATACCACTGAAGTTTCCTCATATGCAGTCTTGCATATGGAATTAACAGAACGCAAGAGGCCATGAACCCCAGAGCTTGCAGTATTTTCCTTGCAGATAGCTGGGTTTTTGTGGCCAGTAGGTTGAAGTAAGTTGTCAAATAAATTTGTTTCTCTGGAGTGAGGAATGCCATCTGGGAAGTTGTGTTCAAGCTTGCTCCCAGGAATACAATCTGTTGGCAGGGTACTAGGTGTGATTTCTTTTCATTGATGGTGTACCCCAGTGAAGTGAGAAGTCTCTTTCCAAATGCCAGGTGCTGTAGTAGCAAATCCTGACTTTCTGCCTGAATCAGGCAATCTTCCAAGTATGGGTAAATCTGAATACTTCTCTGCCTGCAAAAAGCAATGGCTGGAGCTAGGCACTTTGTGAACACCCTGGGTGCATTAGACAAGCCAAAGGGAAGTGCAGAGAACTGATGGTGCACAGAGCCTGCCCTGAAGCGAAGGTATTTCCTGCAAGATTCCTTTATGGGGATGTGCAGGTAAGCGTCTTTTAAGTCTAGGGTTGCCAGACAGGCATCCATGGCTAGCATAGAAAGCAGCTGTTGGAGAGTTAGCATTTTGAATTTTGGAACCACCAGAAAGGTGTTGAGAATGGATAATCCAGGATAGCATGCCAGGAGTTTTCTTTTCTGGGAACCAGGAACAGTCTCGAATAAAAGCCTTGCCCTCCTTCGTTCTGCTGGGACAGGTTGGACAGCCTTGCTGCTGAGGAGAGAAATACTTGCTTTTGGGCCTCCCGTCCACTGGTTTGGGGGGAGGTCTGGCCATCCACTTAGGGTTGGGAGTGTGTGGAAGTGGAATCTGTATCCTAGGGAAACAATGTTTAAAACACATTTGTCTTGGGTAATGTATTCCCAGTTTTTTGCACGATGGGCAGGTTTTCCTCCTAAAGGTGCAAGTACTTGAGCAAGGCTTGGGGGAGTTAAGGATAAGTCATTGTGCAAGTTTACCACAGGGGGTTGGCTTACTACTTCCTGATTTGGACGTGGGTGCACCCACTGCTTAGATCTGTGCATAACCTGAGACTGAAGTCCTGGGGGACTGTTGCCTCTGGGTTTAGACTGAGAAGGCCTGGAAGGGACTGGAAAGGACCAGTTCTTTGAAGGCCAATGCTTACTGAATCTAGATGGCTGTATTTGTAAGAAATCTTTAACAGTCTGCATAGATTTAGCTTTCTCCTCCATCCTTTTGAGAACTTCTTCTGCTTTACTGCCAAATAGGTGCTCTTGGTTTAAGGGTGCATCTAGTAACTTTGCTTCGACATGATCTGGAAAGTTTTGTTCCTTAAGCCAAGCATGCCTTCTAAGAACAGAACCAGTGACAGCAGCCCTACAAGATGCTTCTAAAGCATAAAAAACACACTGCAAAGTATGTTTACCAACTTGGTCAGCAGAATGCAGCAACTCTTGTAAATCTTTGTGTTCTGCACAGTCAGGAATCAACATAATTTTCTGTTTAATTAGCCCCATAATATGCTGCTGACACATATGAAACTGGCAATTTAAGGCCCTAATGGCCAGAGTAGCAGAGGTGTATACCTTCTTACCCCATCTATGTAAAGCCCTAGAATCCCGGTCAGAAGGGGTAGGATTCTTGGCAGTAGCAGCCTTAATGCCTTTTGGCCCTTGGGAAATGGTCTCTGGATCCGCAGAAGGATTCTTGAAAAGGAATTTGAGAGAGTCAGGTACTCTACAGTACATGTGAGGTTTCCTGGGAGCTGGAGGCAAAGTATCCGGGGTAAGGCTGGATTCCAAGAAAACATCATCAACAATCTCCAGAACAGGAGGGATAGTTAGAGGCCTGTGCTGAGGCAAGTTTAAAAATTCCCTGAGTTTCTTTTTGAACTGAGAGTAGTCCTGGCTTTTCCAGCGGAAATGCTCCCTAAGGATATGCAGGGTTTCACCAAAAAAAAAATCTTCTGGAGGGGAAGCAGAGGGAACGGAATCCTCTGCATTTGAATCCTCATAGGTAGATAAGGGTATGTTCTGGTAGTCAGAAGGAACAGAGACATCAGATTCCTGATCAGAAGGAAAATCAGTTCTAGGACTCTAAGTGGGAAGGCTGGCTTCCCCTTATTAAGGTAATAAGGTCTTCAGCCATTCTAATCATTTGGTTTTGGGGCCCATGGGCCTAAGAATGCATTTTGGTCGTCTGTTTCCTAGGCATAGTGCAAACTTTAGGCCTGAGAAATTCGGTATTTTTGGCTTGAAAGAAGTTGGTTTAATATGAAAATCGGTAGGCCTGAATACACCCTCAGAAGCCAGTGCCTGCACAGCGTCTCCAGACCCATCTAAGATAGAGACATCTGCAGGTTCCATAGTCAAAAAAGCATCTCGCAGCACGGACTCAGAATGGGTCTCAGTAGAGGCCTGCGAATCTGCAGAAGTGGGTATCAGAGGCTGCGAAAGCACTTCACTGAGTACCAGCGGACTGGCGACTACCTTAGCGGTAGCGTTGTCGGCAGTTCTGGACCTATGCGGTCTGTCAATGTCGTTATCCTTACTTTTTTTCAGAAGATCGGTAGTTGGATGGCTTACCGACACCAATTCGGAGTACGGAGATAGAGAGTGAAAGTATTTAGCAATAAAAATTGCCCGACGACAGATAGTTCGGGCGTTGAACAAAGCACAAAACTGACAGTGAGGGATGTCGTGGTCTGGGCCTAAACAGGTGACACAGCAAGAATAAAAATCTCTAGGAGGTATTTGCTTTCCACAGGCAAGACTATTAATTTTTTCTGACATCGGTTAGAGCAAAAAAAAAGGGTCCCCAACGGGGTACTTATCTTTTTAGAAGACTTCACGTCTGAAACTCGAAAATGAAATTTTCAGGAGTCGGCCGACCGGCACTTGCGAACTGCTTCTGCTTCGGGCACCGCAAGGCAAGAAAGACTGATGTAATGGCATCGGCTGCATGGTTTATACCCCTGACAACCTGACGTCATGGAAGAAGCAACAGCATCCGAAGCAGAAATCCCAAATGTGATAACTGCAACAGTGAAACACAAAGAATAACTATGGTTATGGTAAGATTTAACAAAACTTTCCTATGTCCTTCTATTTCAATGTTTTAGTATTCTACATGTGGGTAAGTGCCAAAGCTCACTGAGGATTGGGGGGGTGACCTGAATAAGGTTTCCAGGAATCCGTGTAGGATAGCCCTGGCAAAACCTGCCCTAACCCTGGAGATATGGTCTAATTTATAGTGTTTGGTAAAGGTGTGCACTGAAGACCAAGTGGCTGCCTCAAGAATGGCATTGGTGTCTAGGCCCTTGAAAAATGCTCCAGAAGAGGCCATTGTTCTGGTGAAGTGGGCTTTGACATTGCCCTGTAAGGTCTTTCCATGGTGCAAGTAGCAGAAGGAAATGGCTCTGGAAATCCAAGCCGAGATGGTCGGTCTGCTCACAGCTTTCCCCAGGGCACTAGAGTGGAAGGAGACAAAGAGTTGGTCAGATTTCCTAAAGGGCCTGGTTTTATGAACATAAAACCTTAGTTGTATGTGGACATCTAGGGAATGAAGTACTCTCTCACGATCCCCCTGCAGCTTAGGGAAGAAGGTAGGCAAGTGGATGGCCTGGTTCAAAGATAGATCATTCACTACTATGGGAGTGAATGACAGGTTAGTCCTGAGAGTCACACTGTCCAGGTGGAAGATTAGAAAAGGTGGTGTAGCCATAAGAGCTTGCAATTTTGAGTCCCTTCTGGCTGAGGTTAGGGCTACCTGTAAAACAAACAGTTTCCCATGTGCATAATTTTATGGGAGCTTTGTCTGCTGGTTCAAAGCGGGTTAGTGTGAGTTTTTCTAATACACAGTTAAGGTCCCGGAGGGAGGGGAGGGTTTCCTGGGAGGTCTCAAATGCAGTACACCCCTTTTAGGAACAGTTTAGTGGGGAGTCTGGATGCCAGGGGAGGCTGAAGAGGAAGGCAGGCAGAGATATCAGACAAATGTACTTTCACAGATGAGTATGACAGCCCTGTCTGCATAAGTTCACACAGATATCCCTCTAATCCTGTCTTACCTGTGTGAACTTATGACAGCCCTGTCTGCATAAGTTCACACAGGTAAGACAGGATTAGAGGGATATCAGTTTCCAGAGGGTCCAACTGTCTTTTGCAACACCAAATGGAAAACCTTTTCCACTTAGAGTGATAGGATTTCCTTGTGTTAGGTTTCCTGGCCTCCTGCAGGACAGTGAGCACGTCCTCGTTGTATAGGTGTCTGAATGAGATCAGAATTCTAACCGCCACAGGGTGAGGTGCAAGGATTTCCACTGTGGGTGTATCGGAGTTCCTTGTTCTGTGTGATCAGGTCCACTGAAGGGGAAAACTTATGGTAATTGTCCTTGGACAGGTGAAGAAGAAGAGGGAAAGTACAGTTTTGTACCTACCATAAATGTTAGAGTGTTCACACTGCTGCAGTCATTACATTTGGGTTATCTGCCGTCAGGCGGTCCCGCAGTTGGCCAGAGTTCCAAAGTCTTGGTCCAGCATCAGTTGCCGTCGCTTCTTCCCTGACGTCTGTGCACCAGGGGTATACAAGATGTATCCGACGCCATTTTCTTCAGTTTTTCTTGCCCCAGATGTCAGGTGCCCCCAAGTAGGTAGGCAATACATATTGCTAATAAAACATATATAAAAAATAAAAAGAATACCTTCAGTTACAAGCAAATACACCAGAAAGGTTGTATAGGATAGAAAGGTATAGATAAGCCCAGCTAGGACAGAGGGGATGGAGGGAGGGTAACCTGAACTGCAGCAGTCACTCGAACATCTACATTTATGGTAGGTACAAAACTGTACTATGTTCATAGTGTTACACTGCTGCAGTCATTACACTTCGGTAGAATCCCAAAGCTAAGGTTGGGTGGCTGGTCTATAAAGAGTTAGGCATGGCTATGAGGCCCTGCAGAACTACAGTGGCAAATCCTGCTCTGGATTTAGAGTAAAGAGGCAAGTGGGTAATGCTTGGTAAAGGTGTGCACTGAACTCCAAGTTGCCACCTCCAAAATTTCCTTGGTTGGTACTCCTCTGAGGAAGGCTGTTGAAGTGGCTGTTGCCCTGGCAGAATGTGGCCTAACGTTATTAGGGACTGATTTTCCATGCTGTGTGTAGCAGTAACAAATACAGTGTCCTATCCATTTGGAGATGATCTGCTTTGAGATAGCCTTGCCCTGTGATCCTGCAGCATATGCTACAAACAGTTGCTCAGTTTTCCTGAAAGCTTTTGTTTTGTCCAAGTAGAAGCATAGCTGCCTGTGTATGTCCAAAGAGTGCAGAAGTTTCTCCCCTTTATTCTGGAGGTTTGGATAAAAAGTTGGCAAATGGATGGTTTGGTTAAGAGCCACACTAGATACCACCTTTGGCATGAAGGTAGGGTTTGTCCTTAAAGAAACCCTGTCCTGATGAAACATTATAAAAGGTTCCACTACCATTCATGCCTGTAGCTCTGAGACTCTTCGTGTTGAAGTTACTGCCAGGAGCAGAGCTGTTTTCCATGATAAAAATTTTAGATCGGCTGTATTGGCTGGCTCAAAAGGTGGTAAGGTCAGTTTTTCCAAAACAAAATTGAGGTCCCACGTTGGTGTTGGTGCTCTCCGGGGCGGTCTTATGTTTTTAGCCCCTCTGAGGTACTGCTTTAGCAAAGGATGAGAGAATAAAGGAGGATCCGTGTTGTAATGAACTGAAATGGCAGAGGCGTGGATCTTAATTGATGAGAAGGATAGGCCTTTGTCCAGCATCTCAGTTAAGTATTGTAAAATCTGAGGAATGTTTGGGACAAGAGGGTCAAGGCTTTGAGCCTGGATCCAGGCACAGAATCTCTTCCATTTTTCTGAGTATGATTTCCTGGTGCTAGGTCTCCTGGCCTCCAAGATGACATCCATAACAGCTTTAGAGAGAGGTGTTACCTGTTTGACTAATGAATCTGCCATGCAGCCAGGTTTAGGGTTTTGAGCTGACCGTGCAAGATCGGATTGTTTTGTTGAGTCAGAAGGTGTGAAATTTGAGGCAAAATCCATGGTGGGCCTTGAGCCAAGTTCTTTAAGATTGGGTACCAGTGCTGGCGTGGCCAGTCTGGAGCAATCAGGATCATCTGTGGTTTTTCTTGTCTAGCTTTTAGGAGTACCTTTGAAAGGAGAGGCAGTGGTGGGAAGGCATAAACTTTTAGGCTGTTCCAGCTGAACGAAAGAGCATCCACTTTCCATGCTTGTGTGTGGTAAGTCCTTGCGCAGAATTTTTGTAGTTGGCAATTCAGTGGGGAGGCAAAAAGATCTATGTCTGGGCACCCCCATTTTTGCGTTACCATGCTGAAGATTTGTGGATTCAATTTCCATTCGTGAGGGTCCATGATATTTCTGCTGAGATAGTCTGCCAGAGTATTTTTCTTTCCTGGCAGGAATTGTGCTTGCAGATGAACTTGATAAGTTACAGCTGTGTTCCACAAAGTCATGGCTTGCCTGCATATGGGATAAGAATGAATGCCCCCTTGCTTGTTTATGTACCACATTACTGTGGTGTTGTCTGTCTTTAATAATAATTGTCCTGGATGCAGAAGGTCCTTGAAAGCTGTTAGGGCATTTTGAACAGCCAGCATCTCTTTTTGATTGATGTGAAAATGCATTTGGTCTGTGGTCCACTTGCCCTGAATACATTTTCCTGCCATGTGTGCTCCCCAGGCGTAATCCGAAGCATCTGTTGTTAGAGTCTGCCTGGCTGTGGGTAGAGTAAAAGGCTGACCCCTGTTGAGGTGACATGCCTGTGCCCACCATCGAAACTCCTGTTACAGGCAGGGAATTATTGGTATTACTGTTTCTAAACTGTGAGAGTGTTGAGTCCAAACACTTTTTAGGTACCATTGTAATTTCCTCATATGCAGTCTGACATATGGTATTGGTAGTATGCATGATGCCATGAATCCCAGGGCCTGCAGAATTTTTCTTGCAGGGAGATGAGACGTCTTTGCCAGCAATTGAAAATATTGAGTCAGTTGTCCTTGTTTGTCTGGAGTGAGATAAGCCATCTGGGCCGTTGTATCCAAGCTGGTACCCAAGAATGCTATCTGTTGTGAGGGCACTAGTTTTGATTTCTTTTCGTTTACTGTGTACCCTAGAGAAATTAGCAACCTTTTCACAAACGCCAGATGCTTTAGAAGAATGTCCTTTCTCTCTGCTTGAATGAGGCAGTCGTCCAGGTATGGATATATTTGAATTCCTTTTTGTCTGCAAAATGCAATTACCGGTGCCAGGCACTTTATAAAGACCCTGGGCGCAGTAGATAAGCCAAAGGGCAGTGCAGAGAATTGGTAGTGCATTGTACCAGCTTTTAATCTGAGGTATCTTCTGCAATCTTGTTTGATAGGGACATGCAGGTATGCCTCTGAGGTCAAGAGTAATAAGCCAAGACTTCTTGCCCAGCATGGGAAGAAGCTCCTGTAGAGTCAACATTTTGAATTTCGGAACATCCAGGTAAGTATTTAGAGTTGAAAGGTCTAGTATGGGTCTCCAGGCCTTGTCCTTTCTGGGGACCAGGAAGAGTCGAGTAAAATCCTTGTCCTTGTTCCTGCTGTGGTACTTTTTGAGTAGCTCTCATGTCCATGAGGGCTGAAATTTGTTTTTGAGCCTCTGCCCATTGATTTTGTGTCAGGTTTGGCATTCCCTTTAGCCTTGGTAAAGTGTGAAAGTGGAACCTGTAACCTTGAGACACAATATTCAGAACCCATTTGTCTTGGGTGATTGTTTGCTAATTTTGAGAAAAAAGTGCTAGTTTCCCCCCTAAGGGGGCTGCCAAAAGGGAAGTGCTTGGCATACGAAGGGGGAAGTCATTGGGACTGTTTCCTGTAAGGTTGAGACTTGTCCTCACCTCCTTTTGGGGTTGAGGTACCCCCACTGTCGTTGTCTGTGAGAGCCTTGGGGTTGAGATCTGCCTCTTGGGCATCTGCCTCTCTGTGGCCTGTCTGACACTGGAAAGGACCAATTCTTTGTAGGCCAATTTCTGCTAAATCGAGGTGGCTGTACCTTGTAAGAAATCTTTGACTGTTTGCATAGATTTAGCTTTATCTTCCATTTTCTTTAACACCTCCTCTGCCTTAACACCAAACAAGGTATCATGCTGTAAAGGAGCATTCAATAATTTTGCCTTAACCTGGTCAGGTAAACTCTGTTCTTTTAACCAAGCATGTCTTCGAATCACAGAACTTGTAACTGCGGCTCTACAAGAGGCCTCTAAAGAATCAAAACCACATTGCAGAGTATGTTTTCCCACCTGTTCAACTGCATGCAACAAATCCTGCATTTCTTTATAGTCAGGAGCTTCTGAGCTTTAAGCATTTTCTGTTTTAACTGAGCCATTAAATATTGTTGGTACTTAAGCATGTGAAACTGGCAATTTAAAGCCCTTACTGCTAAGATTGCAGAGGTGTAAACTTTCTTCCCCCATCGGTCCAATGCTCTAGAATCTCTGTCAGAGGGGACTGGATTTTTTGCAATGGAAGCCTTAGGACCCTGGGACATGGTTTCTGGATCAGCAGAAGGGTTTTTATAAGGAAACTTGTGAGAGTCAGGGACTCTATAATACCTATCTGGCTTGGCTGGAGCAGGGGGAAAAGAATCAGGAGATAAGCTGGATTCAGAGAACACATCATTCACAATATCTAACACAGGCGGAATAGCAAGGGGCCTGTGCTGAAGCAAGAAAAGGAAGTCCCTAAGCCTTTTCTTGGATTCTGAATAATCCTGACTTTCCCAATGGAAATGCTCTCTCACGGTATGTAAAGTTTCCCCGAAAGAGTAATCCTCAGGAGGAGAGGCTGAAGGGATAGATTCTTCAGCATCAAAGTCCTCATAGGGGGTAGAGAGTATCCCTGGTCTGAAGAGGAATCAGAGGAAATGGAAACCTGATCATAGGAATCATAGCCTGTATCCTGCCTAGGCCTTTTCTCAGGAGGGGGATGGGAACCCCTGATTAGAGTAATGAGGTCTTCGGCCATTTTGAGCATCTGTTTCTTAGGCATGGAGGACTGTCCTGGAGAATGCTGTACTTGCTTCTTTGTCTTTAATGGTGTTTTTGTCTTGGCTGTTGCTTTAATGGCAAGTTGTGAAGGTCTGAAAACACCCTCAGAAGCCGATGCCTGCTCAGCGGCTCCGGACCCATCTGAGGGATTAGTTTCCGTAGGCCTAATACCTTGAGTTTCCAGAGGCCTGGTTGTCTCCACGTGGGAGTCAGAGGCGGCCTGTGGCTCTGAGGTAGCGGGCATCAGGGGCTGCGAAAGCGCCTCACTGAGAACCGGCGACTGGCCTAGAGGAGGCTTCGTCAGTTTTGGACCTCGGATGCTTGTCTTTATCCTTGTCTTTGCGTTTATGAATTGCGGTCATCGGTTGTTCCGACGGCATTATATAATTGAACCTTCGGCCAAAGTAGTGCAAAGCAAAATCAAAACATCATTTTATAGTGCGTTTGTTAAATCTAGCACAAAACCGACAACTATGTCGTGATCAGGGCCTAGGCATGGAATACAGTAAGAGTGGAAGTCCTTATGAGGTATTTGCTTCCCACAAGAAATACAATTATTAACTTTTTCTGACATTGGTCTAAGGCAAGAAAAAAGTTTCCCCAACAGGGTACTTAGATTTATTGAAGACTTCGGATCTGAAATTCGACTTCGAAAATCTCAGGAGTTGGCCGACCGGCACTTGCGAACAGCTTTTGCTTCGGGCACCGCGCGGCAAGAAAGACAGAAGAAAATGGCGTAGGATGCATCTTATATACCCCTGGTGCACTGACATTAGGGAAGAAGCGACAGCAACCGACACCAGACCAAGACTTTGGAACTCTGGCCGACTGCGGAACCGCCTGACGGCAGATAACCCAAGTGTAATTACTGCAGCAGTGTAACACGATGAACATCCAGTGCTGTCTTGGCCAGTAGAGGGTCACCAACAAGATTTTGGTTGAGTCCTGCTTAACTCAGCAGAACCCTTTGTATCAGTGAAAAGGGGGGAAATGCATACACAAATTTCCCCTTCCAGCTCATGGAGAAGGCATCTGTTAATGCCTTGGGGTCTGGTGTCCTGGTGCAGTAGCCAGGAAGCTGTCTGTTTATGGAGGAGGTGAACATGTCCATCTCTGGAATACCCAACTTGTGGACCACAGTCAGGAAAACATCGCTTTGCAGCATCCATTCCTGGTTGTTTGAGGTGGCTCTGCTTAGGTAATCTGCTGGTTGTTGTGCAGGGATGGGATGTAGGCTGTCTGGAGGGTGATTCCCTGTGTGGTAGCCAGTTTCCACACTTGCAGAGCTAGTCTGCATAGAAGGTAGGATTTGGTCCTTCCCTGCTTGTTGAGATACCACAGGACTGTGGTGTTGTCTGTGAATATCTTTAGGGGGTCCTGCTCTAGGTATGGCTGGAAGGCCTGTAGAGTCAGAAGAATAACCCTCATTTCTCTCAAGTTTATGTGGTCTTGTCGGAGTGCATTTGTCCACAAACCTTGTACCTTCCTTGTCCCGAAAGTCGCTCCCCAGCCCAGGTCTGAGGCATGTTGTGTTCATGGTTTGGGAGGGAGAGGGTGGTTTGCAGAGGCAGACCTGGGTTTTGGACTACTTGGGCTACCCACCACCTCAGCTCCGGATGTAGGCAGGGGAGTAATAGGATCCTGGACTCCAGTGGGTGGGAGTGCTGGGTCCACACCAACTGGAGATACCATTGAAGTTTCCTCATGTGCATCCTTGCTAGGGGCAATATGGGGATGGTAGTTGTCTTTTAGCCTAGAAGTCTGAGAAATTGCCTTGCAGTCAGTTCTGTTGATTGTATAGCAGAATTTAGGTGGTTCTGAAGAGATACCACTTTTTCTGCTGGAAGAAAGGCCTTCATGAGGTCTGTTCTAATTCTGCAACCCAGGAAGACCATATTCTGTGCAGGGTTGAGGTGGGACTATGGGAAATTGATCAAAAAATCTAGAGACTGGAGGATAACCAGAAGGTCCTGGGAATGACTTAGAAGAGATTCCCCGACTTTTGCCTGGACTAGGAGGTAGTCTAGGTAAGAGAATATTTGAATTCCCTTTTCCCGGCAATAAGCAATGACTGGGGTGAGGCATTTTGTGAATATCCTGGGTGCCGTAGAAAGCCCAAAGGGCAAGGCACAGAACTGAAAGTGATATGGGCCCACCAGAAACCTTAGGTATTTCCTAAAGGTAAACTTTTATAGGTATGTGAAGGTAAGCGTCCTTCATGTCCAGGTTTACCATGAACCCTTGTGGAAGGATGAGTGCAAACAGAGTGGGTAGGGAGAGCATCCTGAAAGTAGGGACCTTTAGAAAGGGGTTGAGGTGAGACAGGTCTAGAACTGGACTCCATGGACCTTCCTTTCTGGGTACCAAAAAGATTCTGGAATAGAAACCTTTTCTTTTTGCTTGAGCCAGAACTAGCTCTATGGTGCCCTGCAGGAATAGGGTTTGTAGCACCTGATGAATGAGGGGTAGTTGACTGGGTGGGGGCTGAGGGATGCCCATTCTTGATGGGGGCACGATCCAGGACATGAAGCAGCCATCGTGCAGGATGGGCAGGACCCATTTGTCTGTGGTAATGAATGACCACGCAGGGAAGACAGTGAGAGAAACTAGTAGAAGGGGGGTGTTGAAATTTTGGCAGGCAGTTAGACACTAACCGCCCTATCAGGAAAGGAAGGCCTTTGGCTGGAAGACTGAGATGGCCTAGACAGAGGAGGCTGTTTTCTAGGGGGTCTTCTAGACCGGGGAGCAACAGGCCTGGAGGATTTCTTAACAAATTGGGTCTTGGACGGGTATTTCCTCTGGAACTTAGGAACAGGTGAGAGCAGGATATGTTTCAAGTCCAGTAATTCTTTACCTTTCTGTTGTAAAGATTTGAAAAGGGTCAGCCACTTTTTCACCAAAAAGTGATGAGTGGTCCAAAGGTGCGTCTAGGAGTTCGGCCCCGAAATCCTCTGGGAGAGGCTGCAGTCATAGCCATAAGTATCTCCTTAATACTGAAGCTGATGCAGCTGACCTGGCTGAGGCTTCAGCTGCATCATAGTTAGAACTAAGGGAGTGTCTATTGACTTGAGAGATGACAGCCATCAGGGAAGACAAGGAGGCTTTGGAAGCAGAACCGCAGATGTCTTCTAACTCTTTACAGGCTTTGTCCAGGAGAGCTAAAGAGTACTTGGTCATATGTGTTTGGTAGTTTGTGGCACTAAATAAGAGGGTGGCCAAAGTATAAATTTTCTTTCTCAACCTCTCCATGGTCTTACTGTCTTTATCAGCTGGGAGGATAGTAGTGGTAGGCAGCAGTTTGGAGGCCCTGTCCATAGAGATGGAAATAGTAGCGGAGTCAGCAGAGGGGGCATTGAAGGAGAAATTTCTCTGTCTCAGGGACCTTATACAACCTGTTTGCTCTCCGGGGAGCTGGAGGCTGGGAGTCTGGGCTAGCGGAGGTTGTGGCAAAACCATTCAGAAAAGCAGGCTGGATGGGAGGAACAGCAGAAGGACTGGGAGTGTCCATTTGAATAAGGTTATAAAAAATTTTCTGAACATCAGACATATCAGAGGATTGCCACTTAAAGTGGTCTTTCATTTTATTGATAGTTTCCCCTAAGTAAGATACTCTACAGGGGAATTGGGCTCAACAAAGCCCTCCTCAGGAGAACCATATCCCAAGGGGGATGAGATCTGGGAGGAGTAGGAAAGAGAATCCTCAGAGGAGTCAGACAATCCCTCTTCCTCAAGCTGCTCTACCCTCCTTTCCTGGGTAGGAGGTCTGGGACTAAGGAGGGGAGGAGCAGTTGCAAAGGATTCTGCTGAAGGCCTAAGGGCCATAAAGGCATTGAATAAGCTCTGGCTGAAGGCCTGCCAATCTGGCATGCTTTCAGAGGTAGGGGTAAGGTGTCTTGTCTTCTGTTTTTTCTTCAAAGGCCTAGCCGGAATCTGGCTTGGAATAGGCTTAGGGTCACTGATCAGTAGAGCGGAGGTGGCGTCCAGTGAACTCCGACTGAAAGCTGGTACCCCCGGCGTCTAGACAAGGCACCAGTAAATCCTCTGTAGACATGTCATCCACTCAAGATTTTGTGGCTTCCTCAGAGGTACCTGTATTGGCGGATGCCGGATTCTCAGGCAAGCTAACCTTGGCTACAGAATGAGGTACAGCAGACAGAGGCGCAACGGAAGAAGGCAGCAAGGATTTGGCCTTCTTAGGTGGTTCGGACAGGGTGTCGGGCGCAGCCTCCATTCCTAGCGCTAACTGTGTCAAGCACTGATTTTCTAAGTAGAGGTTTAAGGCTTGTAAACTGTAGCGGAAGGTGTTCGGGACAAATGAACAGCAAACAGTGCAATCCTCATGATCATGTTCCCTGCCTAGACAAAAGAGACACTGGTCATGCGTGTCTGTGGGGAATCTGCCAACCACACTTGCATTTGCCCTTACCAGATAAAATTAACAAACTATAATAAACAAGTAGGACTGAAAGAATCCCCAACGGGGTACTTAACGGAGTCTTTTTCGATCAGACGTCTACAAGAAGCAGGAGCACCTGGCAATAGACTGGCGGCTGAAAAGTTCTGAGGGCTGGTGTGTGCAGACATCACTTTTATGGCCCACGTTCCAGCGGCCACATCAGACACACCTAGAGGGACTGAAAATCTTAGGAAAGATGGCCGGTAGAAATGGAGAGGAAGAAGGATAAATCCACATGTAGAATACTGCAACAGTGGAATAGAAGGACATCCTTATGTTCATAAACCTCTTTTTTTGCTACTTTAGTCATTTGAGTTCCAGGTTCACAATGTCTCTTTCTTCATAGTAAAACTTCGACAGTTTTTTTCTAGGTTTGAAAACTCATCTCATCTAAATATGACTGAAGTGTTCTAAGATCATATTGTTTTTACTGCCTTAAATTTATAGCGCTAATCAATACTATTTGCCAGGGTTGGGTCCAAAACACTTCAAGCATTCTGAATGGAAACTTTTAGCTGCAAATTCTTTATCACAGGTCACTTACTAATGAGGACCAATATTACTTGGAAACGCAAGCAACCAGTCTCACAGAAGCAGAAAAGAACAAACTTTATGGGATGAATCAATAAATGATACCACCATGAAACAGGCCTGAAATGGAAAATAAACTAGGCAAACAGAAAATGCAGTCCAGCAACTAATGCTCTTGAAGCAGTGAGAAGAAATTATACAACTAAACAGCAATACACCTTTCATGGCAGTTATATTTCTTTCAACCACATGTCCGACACCAGCCCTAGCCTTGGCAGGGTGATCAATACAGCTATGGAAGAACTAGCCAAATTGCCACAGCTTTGCTGACATATTAAACCCTTATGTTTTAATTTAGTTTTGCAATAAACTAATGACCATTCCAGGGGGAGAAAAGCACTGCTATGGCAACTTTTATCGGACATCTAAACAAATGAGCAACCTTGTGGCACCGACTCTGGGCTAGTAATCAAGGAGCCTCAGACCTCACCACTGACATTGGAGAGGGATGTTCACTTGGAATACAAATGGATACACTCAGTATTTCCAGATGCAGACCTCTCTGCATCAAGCACAATTTCCCTTGGGAACACACAAAGCCTGGGGTCTGTGTTTCTCTCGGTCTCTCTCCCCAGGTCCTCAAATAAGGCTCCCCACTGGCACAGCTGTAGAGTTGAGTCCTCAGCTAGGGTTCCAAGCAAAGTCCTCCCACATACTCTATGTAAAATCAGTGCCTTGTATCCCTGCTCCAAGCAGCTGACACACACACACCGACAGACAGACACACACACACACACCGACAGACAGACACACACACACACCGACAGACAGACAGACACACACACACCGACAGACAGACACACACACACACCGACAGACACACACACACACCGACAGACACACACACACCGACAGACAGACACACACACACACACACGAGCGAGACAGACACACACACACACGAGCGAGACAGACACACACACACACGACAGACAGACACGACACACCGACAGACACACCGACAGACACACGCACACACAGACAGACACACAGACAGACACACAGACAGACACACAGACAGACACACAGACAGACACAGACAGACACAGACAGACACAGACACAGACAGACACAGACACAGACACACACAGACACACACAGACACAGACACACACAGACACAGACACACACACACAGACACACACACACACACACACACACACACACACACACACACACACACACACACACACAGACACACACACAGACAGACACACAGACAGACACACAGACAGACACACAGACACACGGGAAAGCCTGGCTCAGATTTACTAGCTATGTCCCCTTCTGCTCAGACTATAAGATAGTTTCACTGCCACAAGAACCCCTGCCAGCTAATTTAAGGCTCTTACAAGGATACCCAATTATACTGTCTACAATTAATGCTAATACAAATGGTAATGTTGACCAAGCAGCAAGACTTTCAGGAGTAGCCAGAGTTATTACCAAATAAATATATACAAATACTCTCAAAGCTTAAACATTTTATAAAAGAACCAGCCACAATGAAAAGTTTAAATATATTTAATAATAAAAGAATAAAAAATACTAAATATCTATTTAAAATAAACACCAGAGTTTCAACCACATGAAATATTAAAATAACACAGATGAATCGATTCACACAGATACAGAAAAAAACAGTACTTAACTAATCTCACTACATTTTCTTGACTAATCTAAAAAGTTATTATTCCCTGGTTCATTTGCTAGAGCAAAGCAAGATGAAGTAGGTGAGGGATCCTTCTAGGTAAGGTTCCAGGAAACAGACAGCTCAGTCTGACTGATAGACTTCTCAATACAATATTTAATTATTATTTAAGGGATAGCTGAATGACATCACATCTTGGTCATCTGACTGTTTCCCACACTATCACCAACAATAGAAGCTGCCAGGATTTCAGCACCTATGTGTTACCATACACAAAGATCGAGCTTTGCTCAGATCTGCTGCAGCTCCTGGAAGGCATAAAACAACTTCAAACCTATAGCCTTCCAGAGTAGCAATTAGATCCCTGCTAGAGACAATAAAGAAGGCTTCCTAATACTTGGTTTCCCAGACGTTTTGACACTGGCTGCAACCAGAACTACAAGATACACTCTTTATTGCCTAACTTATTTTCAATGGCCGAAAGACGGTAACCATGTCATTTGTCAAAGAACGGCAGGGGGAGGGTACCACTGGTGGACCAGCGGATACCAGCAACCATCTGAAGGAGGTTAATGTCCAACATGCAGATGAGTCAGTGACTGATGATACCTGAACGAGTATTAACCAATCAAAAGATCCGAATCATCGACAATGTTGACATCTCTGAAGTGAAGGGAATAGTAAGGAGAGGACCGGATGCACATCCGAAAACCAGCAAGACAGATGTGACCCACGGTATTCACGTGCTCCTGTTACCCATCCGAAAGAAAGGAATGGGTGAGAGAACTCTGTCAAGGAGGAGGGAGTCAAAAGTGAAGAATGGAGTTGCAGGAAGATTCAACAAATTGCTCCCTCCAATGAATATGCGGGAAAGACATAGGACATTGATACAGAATATATCCAATAGAACACCGAGTGAACCAGAGATATCTGTGCTAATGAAAGGTCTGTCTTTTGTTCCAGCACATGAAGTAGATCTTGGACAGACCATGTTGGATACAAGACTCTCGGCACAAAACCTGCAATTAAACACTATTTACTCTGGTAAGCAAGCCGCTAACATGTTTAAAAAATCCAGTGATTTTAATCCAATTTTAAATGCTAGTTTGGAAGTGTTCTGTAATGTCTGTGAAAATTATTTAACAGAAATGTTTTACTACTACTTAAGGGCAAACGTTTTAATTTAAATAGATATGAAATGTTGGCATTGAATAGACTAAGTCAGGATGATAGCATTTCCATCTGCCCTGCAGATAAGGGTGGGACTGTTAGAATGGATACAAGTCACAAGTCACTATAAATTAACTATCAGTAGGATACTAGCACAGACTAATACTTATGAAATGAATGATAAGAACAACATCTATGACATTATACGGGATGTTACTTTCATGTTGCAGGATTGTTTAGTAGAAAGACTCATTACTGAAGATTTGTTAATGTATTGAACTGTTGAAAAACCTATGGGTCCTGCGTTTTAGGGTCTCCCAAAGATCCACAAGAATGCAGTTGATCCCCCATTCAAACATAGTGTGTCTGGACAAGGGTGGCTCACTGAGCCACTGTCAATATATGTGGAAAAACATTCAAGGCCAGTAGTTAATGAAACTAATTATGTTTCGACGGACACACATTTTTTATCAGATCTGTTTTTGTGCTGCGAAAATGATCCGTTAAGCAATTAATGATTCATTTATTACTATGGACATTCTTTTCACTGTGATTCTGAATCAGAAAGGGATGGAGATGATGAAACTTTTCTGTTAGTTAATAGTAGGTATGATGTGAAACAGATCTACTTTGCTTGTTTTTAGAAACTATATTGGAAAATAATGTGTTTATGTTTGAAGAAAGATATTATAGACAATGCACAGGGGTGGCCATGGGGACTACCCTATGCAAACAGCTATACCAATAGCATTTTGGCCAAGTGGGAAATGATTTATTGCTATATGACAATACATTTACTCCTTAGATAAAGAGTTCTACAGGAGGTTTGTTGACTACGTCTTCCTCTTGTAGAAGGGTACAGAAGAAATGCTCTCTAAATTTATAGATTATTTACACAGTACCAATGGCTTTTTACACTTTACTATGCAGGTATCTTATGATGGCATTAGCTTTCTGGACATCTACCTCGAGACAGGGGAATTGAACCAGATTATTATGAGTAGATATAAGAAAGACACCCACAAGAATCACATCTTATATAGCAACAATCATCACCCCCAGCATGTTTTTAGAAATATTATTGGGGGGCAAGGAATGAGGATTTCAAGACTGCATTAATAGCACTGTCAGTTTTGAAGCAGCACTGAATGATTTAAAAGATGACCTGATGCAGAGAGGGTCTAAGGACTCTGAGATTGACTCGGAGTTCTGTAAGATGAAAGATCATAGGGGAGGGCCTTGCTAGATCCAGGGATGAATCATATGGACGAAGCAGTGATCAAAATTCAAGTACCCCGATATGTCTTTATTTTTTCAAATAATGTTGCTAATATATGGGCGCGCCTTCGTTGAAAGTTGTGCATCAGGGCTGGTAACTCGGCATGTAAAAATCCACTACCAAACATTAGCGGACCGGAGTTCCGCTGTGGCGACCCCTAACCAGGATAAGCCAAAAGATACAAAAATGTTGCTAATATATGCGAGATTATAAAAAGGAATTGGCTCATTTTATTGACGGATAGTGATCTACAAGATTTTACAGGTACAGAACCCACATTTACCTTTAAAAATAAAAAGTCTCTTAAAAGTCAGTTATGCTATGGACTTAGGAAGAGGTTGGGCAATTCTCATATTAGGGGCACTTTTGCATGTGGAAGCTGCATTTTTTGCAGCTTCATTAATATGAAAGGTACTTTTAAGCATCCCAGCACAGGCAGAACTTATGTGTTTAATGTTTTAGCTAACTGTCAGACTAGAAATTTAGTTTATCTAACCCAGTGTGAAGTGGGCCAAAGTTTTTATACTGGCAAAACTAACAGGACTTTGATGGAGAGGGCTAGAGAGCATGTTAGTTGCATCAGGCAGTTAGTTACACAATAAAAATAATTTGTCTAAACATATATTATATACTAACAGCCATCACTGCTTTAATTTTATGGCATTTGATTATATGAGATTAGGAGACATTTCTAATAAGACTGCCAGCAGAGAATTTGATTGGATTCTGCAATTACAAGCAGATAAGCATAAAGGGCTTCGTGGGAAGGTCTCTAAGACCAGCCCTTGGTAGGAGGTTGTTCAGGTGAAATAACCCTGATTTTATTAAGAATATTCATTCATTGGTAGAATTTGATTTGAGCTTGTACCATTTACTTAAATGTATGTATTATGTGTTTTATGGTCTGAAGAAGCCAACGTCAGTGAAAGTGCTCGCCGTATTGTTTTGTCTCAATGGACTTTTATTAAAGTTGTGCCTTTACCTTTGCCGAATTGCAGTGGCTCATTTCACTTCCATTTACAATACAAACTTTGGTTTACCATTGAATTATCTCTTCCAAGGTTTGTTTTTATATACATTTTTCAAAGTTAGCTGGGACTGAGATTAACCCCTTCGCTTCCAGTATGCTCTGTTAAAACATGTACATTTAATTCAGTTACAATACAGTCATTTTTAGCAAAAGCAACTTTACAAATCAGTTTTGTACACAAATAACATACAAGTCTTTAAAAAATTTAAGCTAGCTGTGCTGGCATATGTTACACTTTTACTGGCTACTTCTCCTGGCATGGCTTGCAATACCTCAGATCATCACAAACATCATTCAAGGACAATTTTTTTTATTAGCTTTCACTAACTAGGACTTTCCAATAAAGCTGTGAAGTCCCATTTTCAGTGAAGCCCAAGAAAGAGAAACTCCAGACATAACAGTCAACACAATAAATTCATTACATAAAAACATATACCAGACCGAAAACAGTACAGTGATTAAAATGTTCAAGAGCAGAATCAGTATCAGTACAGCAGGCATAGTTAAAAGTCATGCCTTGGTCAAAAGTCCTTAAATGTTTACGGCAACAGAATATTTTGAGATTCACCTAGGGCACCATGTTTCTATATAGTAACATCTAGAGGTTGGCATAAAAGTAATAGCAGTTTAGGATCCACTGCGCTCCCCCCCACAAAAAAAAAAAGTCTTACCAAGTTGTAAAGCAACTAAACAATGCAAAGAATTAAAAGAAAGGGTACTAACCATATCAAAGCTAGGCTTGGGCATGGTCTTCCTCGCTCTGTGTATTTTTGGTCTTTCATGCATTGCTGCAGCAGCAGCCGCAGCATCAGCCATAATTCCAGAGACCTCACCTGAATTTCGACTACTAGGCAAGCTCAACAATTTCATTGCCAGACTCTGGACAGCATTTGATGATTTGCTGGTGCTAGTGAGTGACATCTTTGCCCGACTACTCCCAATCATCTTTGTGGGAGAGGATGGGAATGTTTTGGCAGCATGACCTGCAAAAGTGAAACAGAAACCAATGAAAATTCAAGGTGGATCCAACAACAGCAGCCTAATGGCAAATGTAAATCTACAAATATTTTCACACAAAGCAGAACTGCGTATATAACGGATTGGGGGATAAAATCTAATCTATGTAAAGTACTCACCTTCTTACTAGTTTCAAGGGCATATTTTAAAACAAAACCATATCCTACAACTTAATGTGACCACAGATGTGTGAATTCATAACTGGAATTTCAGCAGTTGAAACTGGCATCACCCTTAATGTCAATGTGCCTCTGTGCATCTTCTCAATCTTTCTAGTCTTCACTTTTCTGCTCTTTAGCTACCAAAGTCAACTCTCGGACAATAACGTTACACAAAAAAACTAGAGCCATCAGAATGGCAAAACTCGTAAAAGGCAATGGGGGCAGGCGGGTGTGGAAGGTCTATAGATTTGCTACATAACACACCATTAAAGTCCATCAGAAAGAGTACCTTAACAAGACTATTTAGTTTCACACAGACTGGAGTTTTCCTGAGAAATGTGAATTGCAATTACCCATAAATACTCACTTTAAGACCAGTTTCTGATATAAAGAAAATCTTGGCAAAAAGAAAAAAAACTTCTCTCCTCCCTTGTTCACTGCTGGACCAGAAGAGTACAGTTATTTATCCTACTTACCTGTAAAATTAGATGTTTGAATTCCCCACTGCCTCAATGGCATTTTGGGCTTTCTGCCAAGGTAACCCAATATTGGCCAGCTTTCAAACGCTCAGACTCCCCCCCCCCTCCTTTCCACAACTGATTGACTGAGCGTTACCCTGAGAGGGAAGCCTTCAGCTGTCACAGGGAGTGTTTAGGCTTTTTCAGTTCCACAAAAGCAGGAGAATCAAGTATCTGAAGCCAGAATCATCTAGCAAAATTAAATTCACAGCCAGTCACAATACTACATAGAAACCAAATCCAACAAATGAATCAAAAAGGTTGAAATCCACCTCCAGTCTGGGAGAATATGGAGTAGTGCAGCTACTGTGGCAGTGAAGCATTCAAACATCTACTGTTACAGGTAAGCAAAAGTACAGAAAGGAACAAGGACAGTCAGCACCATACCTGCCATAAAATATCAAGCAAAGCAGAGAATGGAGCAGTACACCGAACACTCCAGCAGCCTTAGCTTGCAAACATAAGATTTTCTAATTGCAGTTTTTTTTTGCCTCCTTAAATACATGCTGCTCATCCTCAAGGAACAAGTACCTAAAAGATAACAAAATAAAATCCAGACAGTCGGCTGCAATTGCTCTAAGTTGGAGTGCACCATTTGCTCCTGATGCTGTAAGACCAGATTCAGTATGTGGGGAGGCTTGAGATAACTGCCCTTCATCAATTCCATTAAAAGAGAACTATTTTTTCCTGCACCTACAATCTTGATAATTGGGGGGGGGGGATACTTAGGTAAGCAGGCTGAAATGGCTGACAAAAGGACTTTAACTTAAGAGTATGAAAGTTCTGATTTTAGGAGGTCACACAAAGGCTACAACCTGAGTTACCACCACCTGAAAGAGGCTTAGTTGCCTTTGCAGACACCAACTGGAGAACCTTTTCCACTCTGATAAATAGGCTCTCTTGGTAGGTTTCCTGGCCTCCTGCAGGACAGGCACCACTCCCTCTGTGTAAAGGTGTCTGAAAGTGATCAGATGTTTGCCACCCACAGGTTAAGGTTGAGGGTTTGCAGACGAGGATGGATGAGAGATCCCTTCTGTTGTGTGAGAAGGCCCTCCTTGTGAGGCAACTTGTGGTGATTACTCTTGGCAAGAGATAGAAGGGGGAACCCATGCTGCCTTGGCCAATAGGGGATCACCAGCAAGATTTTTGGCTTGTCCCTCTGAATTTTCAGCAAGACCTTCTGAATGACGGGGGCATATAGGAACAGCTCCTTCCATGAAACTGAAAAGGCATTCACTTTCCATGCTTGTGGTGAAGGAAGCCTGGAGCGGAATAGCTGTAGTTGTCTGTTCTGAGAAGAGGCAAATAGACCCATCTGTGGAGTGCCCTACTGGTGGACATCCCTGTGTAACATCCATTCGTGATTTGGAGACAAAGATCTACTGAAGGCATCTTGCTGATGGTTGCCCTGTGATGGAATGTATACCGCCTGCAATGTTACAGAGTGGCCAATTCCCATGACTAAATTGCCTGTCTGTAAATAGGATCTGGTCCTTCCCTGCTTACTGATGTACCACATCACTGTGGTGTTGTCTGTGAAGACTTGTAGAGGACCAGGTGTATGAGTGGGAGAAAAGACTTCAGGGCTAGGAGGAGATTAGCCATTTCCCTCACATTAACATGTTTTTTTCTGGAGGGAGGGCTCCCATGGAGCCTGTACCTTGACTCCATTCATGGTGCCCCCCCAACTCAGATCGGAGGCATCTGTGTACATGAATTGGACTGCCTTGGGGGGCTGTAGGTGAAGACCTGGATTCTGGCTTATTTTTTGGATCCACTATTCCAACTCTTTTTTCAGGCAAAGCAGGAAGGGCACTTGAGTGTCCAGGGGGTGATTGTGCCAGGACCAAACAGTTTTCAATTATCACTAGAACTTCATGTGCAACCTGGCAAGGGGCAGCATTGGAACAGTGGTTGCCATTATGCGTAGAAATTCTGTGGCTGAGATGTGGATGACTAGAAGTAGGCCTTGTAAAAAGTTTGTTAGAGAGGTGACCTTGTCTTGTGGGAGGAAGGCCCTCATCAAGTTTGTCCTTATTCTGCATCCCAATCTTTTCTTGGGATGGGGCGAGGGAGGACTTCGTTATGTTCAGAGTAAACCCCAGACCTCGAAGGAGAGGCACAGTGAATTGCAGGCAGATGTGCCTGAAGAGTGTTCATCTTTTCGGCTTGAATGAGTAGATCATCTAGGTATGGGTAGATCTGAATGCCTTTTGGTTCTGCAGAAGGCTACAGCTGGAACTAGGCACATTATGAAAACTCTTTGGTGCTGTAGACAAGCACAAGGGCAAGGCAGTAAACTGACAGTATGAAGATGGCACAGCAAAATGGAGAAATCTCCTGGAGTCTGGGTGAATGAGGATACGGATAAAAGCCTCCTTTGTGTCCAAAGTGGCCATGAAGCCTCCAGGTGTCAAAAGTGGAAGAACTGGTCTGTAGGGATAGCATACAGACCCTCTCTATGGTGCCCTGTGATAATAAATCCTGGATGATCTGGGGCATCAGATGAATTTTTTTTTTGGAGGTAGGGGGTATACCTTTTGGTAATGGCTTTTCCTGCCAGGTCATAAAGTGCTCTTTTTCCACTACTGATAAGACCCAGCAGTCTGATGCGATGTGTTGCCATAGGGGGGAACAGTGAGAGAGGTGGGTGGACAGGGGGAGATGATGGAGGGGATTTGGGTAGTCGCACATTGTTTGGTTTGTCTGGAAAAGGCTGCCCGGGTATAGATTGGGAGTAGGAGTCCTAGGGGATGAGAGTTTCTTAGCTCCTTTCCTATGCTTTGAGTAAGACGTGAAAGGAGCAGGTGCTTTCCTAACACCACCAGGTTTAGCAGGGTAGTTCCTGTACAATTTAAGAACTGGGGATACCAGAAGATGCTTCAGGTCCTGCAGTTCCTTGCTTTTTTCCTGCAAACTTTTGAATAATTCAGCAGACTGCTTGCCAGAGAGGAACTTATTGTCCAGAGAAGCATCCAGGATCTTGTTCTTGAGGTCATCAGGGAGGGGTTAAAGTCTGAGCCAGGAGCACCTGCACAATACAGAAGCAGATACGGCTGATCTGCCTGCGGCTTTGGCAGCATTGTAGCTGCATTTTATGGAATGCCTGGCTACCTGTGCTACAAAGGAAAGCTTAGAGGCAACTTGGGGCTTAGTAGGGGAATTAGGCATGGAAGAGAGCAATGTAGATGCCTGGGAAACTACATCTAGAGCATACTTTACCACAGGTCTGGTAATTAATGGCCCTAAAGTCCAGGGTGGAGGAAGTGTAGATCTTTTTTTCCAGTCTGTCCATCACCTTACTGTCTCTATCCGATGGCAGCAGGGAAGAGGAAGGAATCTGCCTGGATTGCCTGTCTGGTGCCACTGCAATGACAGCTGGGTCTGTCATGGGTAGCTTGATGAGGTATCTGTGATCATCTGGGACTTTATGGACTAACTGGCCTTTTTGAAGTCAGAGATTGGGATTCAAGGGGTCTTGGAGGCAGAAGCAAAGGCATTCAGGTAAGCTGGAATCACAGTGGGAATAGTAGAGGAGGGGGAGACTCCATTTGGAGAAGCTCAAAGTATCCTTTTTGTACCAAAGTCATCTGTGTAGAGTCGCACTTTAAGTATTCTCTTATTTTGGAGATGGCCTCCCCAAAGGTGAGATCATCTGGTGGGGAGTCTTTTTCCAAGAAGTCTTCATCAGTACAGTATTCGGGGGGGGGGGGCAGCTGAGAGGTATAAGTGAGAGACTCATCAAAGGAAGAAAAAGAACAGCCTTCCTCCTGTTGTTAAATACTTCCACTGCATAGATGATTTGTTTTTTTTATGTAAAGGAGGAGGTGAAGAAGTGGATTTTTTATCCATGATATTCAAGATAATAATTTTGGTTTGAAATTTGATGGGATACAGAAAAAGTACAGTTGTGTACACTTACCATAAATGTAGATGTTCAAGTGTATTCACTGTCGCAGTCACTACATTTGGGTAATCCTGCTGGCAGGTTGCCCTCAGTTGGCAGGAATTCCAAAGTCCTGGGGGGTCCTGCGTCATTTTCTTTAGTGTTTCTTGCCCCAGATGTCAGGTGCCCCCTAAAAGGGTTGCCAAAATTTATATATATATATATATATATATATATATATATATATATATATATATATATATAATTACGTGCACCAATTTAAACTTTACCTTCATCTACAAGCAAATACACCACATAGGTTGTACAAATCAGAGAAGGAAAGATAGGTTCCAACAAAAGAAAAGGGGGATGGCGGGTGGGTAACCTGGACTGCAACAGAGAATACACTCGAACATCTACATTTATGGTTAAGTGTACACAACTGTACTATGTTCTTCGTGTTTCACTGTTGCAGTCATTACATTTGGGTAGAGTCCCAAAGCTAAGGTTGGGAGGCTGGAGCTAAACAGCATTAGGAGCGGCTATGAGGCCCTGCAGAACTACAGTAGCAAAGCCTGCCCTGGATTTAGAGTAGAGTGGCAGATGATGGTGCTTTGTAAAGGTGTGCACTGAACTCCAAGTAGCAGCCTCTAAAATGTCCTTGGTAGGTACTCCCCTGTGAAAGGCTGCTGAAGTGGCTGCAGCTCTGGTTGAATGTGACCTAATGCCCTTAGGCACTGGCTTGCCATAGTGTACACAGCAGAAATGAATGCAGTGGCCTATCCACTTTGAAATAGTCTGCTTTGAGATAGCCTTTCCTTGTGATCCTGCAGCATATGTCACTAGTAATTGCTCTGTCTTTCTGAAAACTTTGGTTCTGTCCAAGCAGAATCTAAGCTGTCTGTGTACGTCCAAAGAATGCAGAATTCTCTCCCCCTTGTTCTGTGGATTTGGATAAAAGGTTGGCAAGTGAATAGTTTGGTTAAGAGCTACACTTGGCACCACCTTAGGCATAAATGTTGGGTTTGTCCTCAGAAAGACCCTGTCTGGATAAAAATTGATAAAAGGTTCTACAGCCATGAGTGCCTGTAGCTCTGAAACTCATCTTGCAGAAGTTATTGCTAGGAGCAGAGCTGTTTTCCAAGATAAAAACTTTATATCAGCAGTAGCAGATAAAAACTTTATATCAGCAGTAGCAGCTGGATCAAAAGGAGGCAGGGTGAGTTTTTCCAAGACATAGTTGAGGTCCCACGCAGGCATTGATGATCTCCTTGGAGGCCTTAAATTTTTGGCCCCTCTGATGTACTGCTTTAATAAGGGATGAGAAAAGATTGGTGGCTCTACATTGTAATGAGCTGAAATGGCAGAGGCATGTATTTTAACAGATGAAAAAGATAGGCCTTTGTCATCAGTTAAGTATTGCAAAATCTGAGTAATATTTGGCACAGCTGTATCAGTTCCTTGTGCCTGGTTCCAAGCACAGAATCTCTTTCATTTTCCAGCATAAAATTTTCTAGTACTAGGCCTTCTGGCTTCCAAAATGACATCCATCACAGCTTCACTGAGAGGTGTGTTTTGTATGACTACATTATCTGCCATGCTGCCAGGTTTAAAGTCCTGAGTTGGCTGTGCAGGACCTGATTGTTTTGCTGGGACAGTAGATGAGGTATTTGAGTTAAGGTCCAAGCTTGGCATTGAGACAAGTTCCTTAGTATTGGATACCAGTACTGGCGGGGCCGGTCTGGGGCAATCAGTATCATGTTTGGCTTCTCCTGTCTAACCTTTAGGAGTACCTTGGGGAGGAGAGGCAGAGGGGGAAAGGCATATACTGATAGGTTTTTCCAGCTGAAGGATAGGGCATCCACTTTCCATGCTTGTCTGTGATAAATCCTTGTGCAGAACCTTTTTAGTTGGTAGTTGTGAGGGGAGGCAAATAGATCTATGTCCGGGCATCCCCATTTCCTTGTTATCATGTTGAGGACTTGTGGATCCATGAGGTTTCTGCTTAGTTCGTCTGCCAGAGTATTTTTCCTTCCTGGCAGGAATTGTGCCTGCAGATGTACTTGGTAAGTGAATGCTGTGTCCCACAAAGTCACGGCTAGTCTGCAAAGGGGGTATGAATGTGTGCCCCCCTGCTTGTTTATATACCACATGACCGTGGTGTTGTCCATCTTTATCAGTAGTTGTCCTGGATAAGTAGGTCCTTGAAGGCTGTCAAGGCATTCTGAACAGCTAGCATATCTTTTTGATTGATATGTAGATGCATTTGGTTTGAGGTCCATGTGCCCTGAAAGCATCTTCCTGCTACGTGGGCCCCCCAGGCATAATCTGAAGCATCTGTTGTTAGTGTCTGCCTGGCTGGGGGTAATGTGAATGGCTGTCCCTTGTTTTGGTGACAAGCCTTTGCCCACCATTGAAACTCGTTGCAGGCAGGGAATGAGAGTAATCATAGTTTGCAGGCTGTGGCAATGTTGAGTCCAAACACTTTTTATGTACCATTGAAGTTTCCTCATATGCAATCTTGCATACGGAATTAGTAGGATGCAGGATGCCATGAAGCCCAAAGCCTGCAGAATGTTTCTTGCAGATAACTGGGCCTTTGTTGCCAACATTTTGAAATAGGTAGTCAGTTGCCTTTGTTTGTCTGGCGTGAGATAAGCCATCTGGGCAGTTGTATTTAAGCTTGCACCCAGGAATATTATCTCTTGAGAGGGTACTAGTTTTGATTTATTTTCGTTGACTGTGTACCCTAGGCATGTTAGAAGTCTTTTCACAAACGTCAGATGCTGTAGAAGAATGTCCTTGTTCTCTGCTTGAATTAGACAGTCGTCCCAAGTAAGGATGTATTTGTATTCCTCTGTCTGCAAAATGCAATTACTGGTGCCAGGCACTTTGTAAAGACCCTGGGCGCAGTAGATAAGCCAAAGGGCAGTGCAGAGAATTGGTAATGCATTGAGCCAGCCTTGAATCTGAGATATCTTCTGCATATTTGTCTGATTGGGACATGCAGGTATGCCTCTTTTAGGTCTAAAGTCACAAGCCAAGCGTTCTTGCCCAGCATGGGCAGAAGCTGCTGCAAAGTCAACATCTTGAATTTTGGTATATCCAAGAATGTGTTCAGAATAGATGGGTCCAGTATTGGCCTCCAGGCCTTGTCCTTTCTGGGTACCAAGAACAGTCTTCAGTAAAATCCTTCTCTGCTCTTGCTCTGGTACTTGTTGAATGGTCCCCATGTCCACGAAGGATGAGACTTGTTTTTGCCTCTGCCCATTGATTTTTTGACAGATCTGGCCAGCCGTTTGCCTTTGGCAGAGTATAGAAATGGAACTTGTAGCCTTGTGACACGATATTTAGAACCCACTTGTGTATAGAAATGGAACTTGTACCCTTGTGACACGATATTTAGAACCCACTTGTCCTGGGTAATGTGCCAATTTTAAGAAAAAAGTGCTAATTTTCCCCCTAAGGGTGCTGCCAGGAGGTAAGTGCTTGGTGCAGGCAGGGGGAAGTCATTGGGACTGTTTCCTGTATGGTTGTGATTTGTCTTCTCCAACTATGGAGGTAGAAACACCCCATTGCTTTGACCTGTATGAACTTTGCGTCTGGGATCTGTCTCTAGGGCACCTGGATCTGCCCCTTTGAGGTCCGTCTGACACAAGAAAAGACCAATTCTTTGTTGGCCAGTGTCTACAAAACCTAGGTGGCTGTACTTGTAAAAAATCTTTGACAGTTTGCATAGATTTAGCTTTGTCCTCCATTTTCTTCAACACCTCTTCTGCCTCAACACCAAACAAAGTATCATGGTGTAAAGGTGCATCTAATAATTTAACTTTGACATGATCAGACAGATTTTGTTCCTTTAACCAAGCACACCTCCTAATTACAGAGCCCGTAACTGCGGCCCTGCAGGAGGCCTCCAAAGAATCAAAACAACATCGCAAAGTATGCTTTCCAACTTGTTCAGCTGCATGCAATAAATCCTGCATTTCCTTGTTTTCTGCACATTCAGAGTTTAACAACTGTTTAAGCAATGCCATGACATGTTGCTGATATTTGAGCATATGAAACTGACAGTTTAATGCCCTTATAGCCAAGGTAGCAGATGTGTAAACCTTTTTTCCCCATCTATCCAGTGCCCTAGAATCTCTGTCAGAGGGGGTAGGGTTTTTTGCAGCGGAAGCCTCAACTCCTTTGGGACCCTGAGAAATAGTTTCTGGGTCTGCAGCAAGGTTTTTAAAAAGGAATTTATGAGAGTCAGGAACCCTGTAATATCTGTCAGGCTTAACAGGAGCTGGAGGGTAAGGAGTCAGGGGTAAGACTAGACTCAAAAACACATCATCTACAATGTCTAACACAGGTGAAATGGCTAGTGGTCTGTGTTGAGGTAGTAAAAGGAAATTCCTGAGCCTCCTTTTAGATTATGAAAAATCTTGGCTCTCCCAGTGGAAATGCTCCCTCATGGTATGCAAGGTTTCCTCAAAAGAATAGTCCTCTGGAGGAGAAGCTGAAGGTATAGATTCTTCAGCATCAGAATCCTCATAGGGGGGAAAAGAATATTCCTGAATAGAAGAGGAATCAGAAGAAATGGAAACCTGATCTGAAGATTCACAGCCAGTCTCTTGCTTAGGCTTCTTATCAGGAGGGGGATGGGAACCCCTGATCAAGGTAATCAAGTCTTCGGCCATTTTGAGCATCTGTTTTTTGGGCATATAGGCCTGACCATGTGGCTCTTGAGTTTGTTTCTTTGCTTTAGAAGGTGCTTTAGTCTTTGCCTTTGAAGCTGAAGTCGGTTTAATGTAAAGATGTTTAAGTCTGAATACACCCTCAGAAGCCAGTGCCTGCTCAGCGGCTCCGGACCCATCTGAAGGAATAGTATCCGAGGCTGCAATACTTTGAGTTTCCAGCGGCATGGCTGACTCCACGTGGGAGTCGGTAGCGGCCTGCGACTCTAAAGTAGCGGGAGTCAGGGGCTGCTAAAGTGCCTCACTGAGAACCGGCGACTGGCTTAGGAGAAGCTTCGTCGTCGGTTTTGGGCCTCGGTTGTCTACTTCTCTCCTTTTCTTTGCGCTTTTTGTGAACTCCGGTAGTCAGATGGCTATCCGACGACATTTGTAGATAATTAAACCGGCGTCCAAAACAGTTTAAAGCAAATTCCCCCCAAACACCTTTATTCAATTCTCACTTGTGACACACGCAAATTTACATTCATATAAAAGTAAACTATATTAACAAAAAAAGAGGCTAGGTACTCACCATAAAGTTCCATCTGAGTTGTTGTCTTTCATCAGTCTTCAACCTACAGGTACAAATCAGACTCAAGACACATTTTTATAGGTGTGTACTAGGCTAATGGCCCTACAGCCTTTACAAGCCTACCACAGAAGTTCCCTGACATTGTGCCGCTCGACATTAGCTACCAGTGCCTTTATCAAGTAGAGCCACTGCAGTGATCCCAGAGGTGAATTGTATTTCCCATCCACTCATCAAGATCTCTTGAAGAGGGCCAGTGAGGTGCTCTGCTGGACATGTATGGGAAGTCTATTCCAGAGCATGGGCAGTCTCTGAGTTATGATTTGTGTTCTGTTGATTGTGGTAATGAGATTGAGTTCTCTAGAGCATGTGGTGTGGAGGGATTTAGATTTCTTTAGATGTAGCATTGCTAACAGAGCTGGGTCGGACATGGCTTTGTAAGTCAAGCAGAGATCGCCTCTTGAGAAGACGATATGAGACAGAGAATAGCTGGAGTTTTTTTTTTGAGTCTGTCCATGTAGGACACGTGTTTAAGGCCTAAGATCCTCTTTGTGAGGTACTTTTGTGGCCTTTCCAGCTGTTGCACGTGTCTAGTGAGGTACATGCCAAATGAGGCATTATACCCTATGATTGGCCTAATGACGGAAGAGAGTAGAGAGAGATGTTGACCTCTTTCTTCCTGGATGCAAAACCCTTGGTGATGAGATGTGCCACACAGGACTTTCTGACCATATTGGCAATGTGGTGGTCGAAGGAGAGGTTGCTGTCAACCTGTGTCCCCAGATCTCTTATAACACCTTCAGTGTTCAAGTTGGCTCCCATCGCTGTGGTAATTAGTGGGAATGGAGTTTTTCCCAAAGGGAATGGCGACGCAGTTTTTGGCATTAAGCTTAAGGCCATGGTTTCGACACCAGTCATTGGTCTCAGTGAGGCCTTTCTGTAGGATGTCTACATCACTTGGAGAGTTAATAATGGCTCCCAGCTTGCAGTAGTCTGCGAACTTGGTCAGCCATAGTCCCTCCATGTTGGCCTGGAATTCTGAGAAGTAGATGCCAAAAAGGAGAGGACCCAGGACTGATCTCTGTGGGACTCCACTCGTGAATGGTTGGCAGTCTGACTTGTAGAGTCTGCTACTTTCACACTGTGGGTTCTATCTGAGCCAATTTGCAACCCACCTAGTGACATAGGGGTTGATTCCTAGTTTGGAGAGTTCATCAATAACTCCTGAGTGAGGAATGGTATCAAAGGCCTTGGCCAGATCAAAGTAGGCTGTATGAACTGTCTTGCCCTAACCCACAGCTCTAGTGGCCGACTCAAAGAAGTCAACCAGGTTGAGAGGACATGATCTACCTTTCACAAAACCAAATTGGGTGGGATCTAGACTTTGGAGATTCCCTATATCCTTGTTAATTAGGACCGTGATGACACTCTCCACAGCCTTACATATCAAACTCGTCAGGCTAATGGGGTGATCATTCCTAGGGTCTGTAGTAGTTCCCTCTTTATGGAGAGGGATGACTGTAGCAGTGCACCATTCGGTAGGGACAAAGCCTGAGGTGAGGCTGCGACTGAACAGGGCACACAGATGTGGTGCCAGTTCACTTTGTAGTTCATGTAGAACACATCCAGGGATATTGCCGGGTCCTATGGAAGCTCTATTCATGGCCTTGAACAATGCAGCTTTGACCTGTGCTGCAGAAATGCTGGGTGCCTAGCATTCCTCCGGTATTTTGATTGGTCCTTTGGGGGGAGGGGTAAAGTTGGCACTGAATCTGCCAGCCAGTATGTTGGCAATATCTCTTGGCTCAGTATAGGAGGAACCATTGTGCAGTACCTCGGAGCAAACCTGGGTATTGCCATGGAGATTCTTGATATAACTATGGAAGTCTTTGTGGTTGTTTTTAGTGTCTGTCGCAATTCTGCCTTCATAGCTGGCGTTAGAGGTTTTAATGAGGGATCTCAACTTCTTCTTGAGGCTAATAAGGGAGATTTTCCAGTCTTGGGACTTCACCTTTTTCTGCAACAGTTTTTCCTTCTGTTGCATTGTTTAACAGCAGGGGACCACCAAATTGGCTTCCTTTTTTTGGAGGATAGCGTCTTGGTTCTGTTGGGTATGACTAGTTCCATGCATTAATGTACGTGTTCATACAGCGCATTGGTGTATGACTCGGCAGTCATGCATCTATTTTCCACAGACATTGGTGCCATGAAGTTAGCCACCTCTGTTTTTAGGAGCCCAAAGTCAGCCCTGGAGAAGTTTTTCATGGTGGTTACCTTTGCGAAAGGTGTGGGTGAGATGTGATTTCCATGGTGATTAGTTTGTGGTCTGATCTAACCAGGGAGGAATTGACTATTGGTGTAGAGCGAAGGTTGCCCATGTTAGCAATAACTAGGTCAAGCATGTTGCTTCCTCTAGTGGGTTTAAGAATGAGCTGGTCCAGGGCATTGGAACTGATGAATTCCAGGAAGCGTTGGGCCATTGTATTGGTGCATGAACAGTTTTCCCAGTTGATGGAGGAGTAGTTGAAGTCACCTAGTATGAGAGCGTTGGGTTGGACCCTAACAGTTTCCAGAGTGCTTAGGAACGTGGAGAGAGTGTCTTGGGACAAGGCTGGAGACCTATAGCAGGCTATGACCTGAATCGCCGTCTTACCCAATGTTAGTTGTACCGAAGTATCTCAGATGAGTTATGCTGGAGGTCTGCATATCCTTTCAGAATATGGAGACACCACCACGTTTGGAGCTTCGGTCCATGTTTTGGGGCGGAGGATCCAAGAACTCTCCTCCTCCTCTACTCAGAATCCCCCACTCCATCATTCCCTCAGATCGATTTGCTGAAAATAGTCAATCCAGCTATAAAAAAAGGAACTATGTATGCGGGAACACACTCAGGAGCTCACGTAGACCAAGTTGTGGTCTGAGCCACATCATCCAGGCCCATCAAAAAGGTTGGGGGAAGGTTGAAGATGCATGAAAGGCAACAACCCCGATGGAATGTTACGGGAAGTACATAACTTCTTTATCTGAAGTTATTGCTTTCATCTGAGCTTCAACCCATGGGACTGACTCCCTAGCTGCATAAATCCTGGGTAGCCCTAAGGAAGGATGTTCCAGAGCAAAGCAGAGCCAAAGGAAGCTCGGCTTCTGGAGATATGTCCAATTTGTACTGGTTAATAAACATATGAGGAGAAGCCCAAGTGGCTGCTGCGCAAATGTCATCCAACAAAAAGTACAGTTGTGTACCTACCATAAATGTAGATGTTAGAGTGTATTCACTGTTGCAGTCATTACACTTGGGTTATCCTGCTGGCAGGCTGCCCACAGTCGGCCTGAATTTCAAAGTCCTGGTCCGGCGTCGGCTGCTGTCGCCTCTTCCCTGACGTCAGTGCGCCAGGGGTATAAAAGATGCAGCAGACGCCATTTTCTTCAGTTTTTCTTGCCCCAAATGTCAGATGCCCCCAAAAGCGTAGGCTAAAAAATTTGCAAATAAAAAAGCATGCACAAACATAAACATTAGCTTCCTCTACAAGCAAATACACCACATAGGTTGTATAGAATAGAGAAGTACAGATAAGTCCCAGCAATGAAAGGGGGATGGTGGGAGGGTAACCTGGACTGCAACAGTGAATGCACTCTAACATCTACATTTATGGTAGGTACACAACTGTACTATGTTCATCGTGTTTCACTGTTGCAGTCATTACACTTGGGTTGAATCCCAAAGCTGAGGTTGGGCGGCTGGGTCTAAATAGGATTAGGAGTGGCTATGAGGCCCTGCAGGACTGCAGTGGCAAAGGCTGCTCTGGATTTAGAGTAAAGAGGTAAGTGATAGTGCTTGGTAAAAGTGTGCACTGAACTCCAAGTTGCAGCCTCCAAAATTTCCTTGGTTGGTACTCCTCTGAGAAAGGCTGCTGATGTGGCTGCCGCCCTGGTATAATGTGGCCTAATATTCTTAGGCACTGATTTGCCATGTTGTGCATAGCAGAAATGAATGCAGTGTCCTATCCATTTTGAAATAGTCTGCTTTGAAATAGCTTTGCCTTGTGATCCTGCAGCGTATGCCACAAAAAGTTGCTCAGTTTTTCTGAAAGCTTTTGTTTTGTCCAAGTAGAAGCGTAGCTGCCTGTGTATGTCCAAAGAGTGCAGAAGTCTCCCCCCTTTATTCTGGGGATTTGGATAAAAGGTTATTAAATGAATGGTTTGGTTAAGAGCCACACTGGATACTACCTTTGTCATAAATGTTGGGTTTGTCCTTCGAGAAACCCTGTCTGGATGAAAAATGATGAAAGGTTCCACTGCCACTAATGCCTGTAACTCTGAGACTCTTCTTGCTGAGGTTATTGCTAGGAGCAGAGCAGTTTTCTATGATAAGAATTTTATCTCAGCTGTATTGGCTGGCTCAAAAGGAGGCAGTGTGAGCTTTTCCAAGACAAAGTTGCGGTCCCATGTTGGTATAGGTGCTCTCCTTGGGGGTCTTATATTTTCTGCCCCTCTGAGATACTGCTTTAGTAGTGGATGAGAGAAAATAGGAGGTTCCGTATTGTAATGAGCTGAAATAGCAGAGGCATGAATCTTAATTGACGAGAAGGATAGGCCTTTGTCCAGATGTAAAATCTGAGGAATATTAGGGACAAGCGGTTCAAGTCCTTGTGCCTGGTTCCAAGCACAGAATCTCTTCCATTTTTCTGCATAAGAGTTCCTGGTGCTGGGCCTCCTGGTTTCCAAAATGACATCCATAACTGCTTTAGAGAGAGGTAAGTTCCGAGTGGCTATATTATTCGCCAAGCAGCCAGATTTAAGGTTCTGAGTTGGCTGTGCATGATCTGATTGTTTTGTTGTGTCAGCAGATGAGGAATTTGAGGTTAAGTCCAGGCTGGTCCTTGAGACGAGCTCTTTAGGACTGGATACCAGTGCTGGCGTGGCCAGTCTGGGGCAATCAATCATTTTTCGCTTCTCTTGTCTGCCTTTTAGGAGTACCTTGGGGATTAGAGGCAGTGGTGGATAGGCATAAACTGTTAGGCTTTTCCAGCTGAATGATAGAGCATCCACCTTCCATGCTTGTGAGTGATAAGTCCTTGTGGAGAATCTCTGTAGCTGGCAGTTGTGAGGGGAGGCAAATAGATCTATGTCTGGTCATCCCCATTTCTTTGTTATCATGCTGAAGACTTGTGGATCTAGTTTCCACTCGTGAGGGTCCATGATGTTTCTGCTTAGGTCGTCTGCCAGAGTATTTTAATCTCCTGGCAGGAATTGTGCCTGCAGATGTACTTGGTAGGCCAATGCTGTGTTCCACAAAGTCATGGCTTGCCTGCAGAGGGGGGTAGGAATGTGTGCCCCCTTGCTTGTTTATGTACCACATGACTGTAGTATTGTCAGTCTTTAGTAATAGTTGTCCTGGATGTAGCAAATCCTTGAAGGCTGTCAGGACATTCTGTACAGCTAGCATCTCTTTTTGATTGATATGAACATGCATTTGGTCTGTGGGCCAGGTGCCCTGTATGCATTTTCCCACCATGTGTGCTCCCCAGGCATAATCCGATGCATCTGTTAGTGTCTGCCTGGCTGTGGGTAGAGTGAAAAGCTGTCCCTTGTTGTGGTGACAGGCCAGTGCCCACCATCGAAAAGTACAGTTTTGTACCTACCATAAATGTAGATGTTCGAAGATCCACATTGCTGCAGTCCTAACACTTGGGTATGACTGACATCAGAGCGTCAGGGTACATAGCATGACCCGGCCGTCATATCCTCAGTCTTTCTTGCCCCAGATGTCAGAAGACCCTAAAAGAAGGTCAAAACCAGACAACAACTAAACAACCAACCAGCCTAACACCAAAAATATGTACAATATACAATATATACACTATACCTCAGAGGATAACCCAGCCCACACAACCACCTCAAGCGACAGAGGAGCAATGTGGATCTTGAACATCTACATTTATGGTAGGTACAAAACTGTACTATGTTCTTCATCTCACATTGCTGCAGTCCTAACACTTGGGTAGAATCCCAAAGCAGAGGTAAGGAGGATGGCTAAACTATAATGAAGCAGGGGCTGCCAAAATGCCCTGCAACACAGCAGTGGCAAAACCAGCCCTGGATTTAGAGTACAGAGGAAGGTGGTAATGCCTAGAGAAGGTATGCACTGAACTCCAAGTGGCTGCCTCCAAAATATCAGTAGCCACCCCTCAAAAAGCTGTTGAAGTGGCAGTAGCCCTAGTGGAATGAGGCCTAATCCCAGCTGGAATCTCTTTGCCATGATGGGAATAACAGAAAGCAATGCAAAATCCAATCCACTTAGAAATAGTTTGTTTTGACACGGGCTTGCCTGAGAGCACAAAGCAAAGAAACTAATAACTGCTGAGATTGTCTGAACCCTTTAGTTCTGTCCAAATAATATCGCAACTGCCTGTGTACATCTAAAGTGTGCAAAATCTTTTCCCCTAGTCTGGGATTTGCATAAAAGTAGGCAAATGAATAGTTTGGTTTAAAGCCACACTAGAAACCACTTTAGGCATAAAGGAAGGAGTAAAGATACCCTATCCTTATGGAAAATTAAGAAAGGCTCAACTGCCATAAGGGCCTGCAATTCAGAAACCCTTCTTGCAGAGGTAATGGCCAACAAAAGCAGTCTTCCATGACAAATATTTCAACTCAGCAGTAGCTGCAGGCTCAAAAGGTTGGTGAGTTTCTCCAACACAAAATTGAGATCCCAAGCAGGAGTAGGAGCTCGGGGTCTTATATTCTTTGCCCCTCTAAGAAATTGCTTGAACAAAGGATGAGAAAACAATGGTGGGTCACAGTCGTAGTGAGCTGAAATTGCTGCAGCATGAATCTTAATAGAAGAGAAGGACAAACCTTTGTCCAATAACTCAGTAAGATATTGAAGAGCCACACTTAAATCAGGCTCAGAAACATCCAAATCCTTAGCTGCACTCCAAAATAAAATCTCTTCCATTCTTTCCTTGTACTAGGCCTTCTAGCTTCCAAAATCACATTCAAAACTTGTTGTGGAAGTTGAGACCCTTTATGGTTTAAAACAGAATATGCCATGCTGTTAGGTGGAGAGTGAAGCTTGACATTGAGCAAATGACTGTCCTCCTGGGACAACAGATGAGGAATCAAAGGCAAGGGTCATGGAGGCTTCAGACTTCTCAGTAATGGGTACCAGTGCTGTCGAGGCCAATCTGGAGCTATCAAAATCATCCTTGGCTTGTCCTGTCTGACCTTCAGAAGTACCTTGGGAGGAGAGGCAGAGGTGGAAAGGCATATACATGAAGATTGTTCCAACTGAAAGAAAGAGCATCCACTTTCCAAGCTGTGGGATGAAACCGCTTTGTGCAAAACTTTGGCAGCTGGTGGTTTAGTGGAGAAGCGAACAGATCTATGTCTGGAGTTCCCCAGGACACTGTCAATTTCTGAAATACATGAAGATCCAGTTTCCACTCGTGGGGATCCATGATTTGTCTGCTTAACACATCTGCTAAGGAGTTCTGTGCTCCCGGCAGAAACCTTGCCTGAAGACTTAGTTGTAAACTGAGAGCCGTCTCCCACAAAATCATTGCTTGCCTGCATAGAGGATAAGAATGTGTTCCCCTTGCTTGTTGATGTACCACATGACAGTTGTGTTGTCTGTTAGAATCAACACCTGCCCTGGAAGAAGTAAATCCTTGAAAGCTATTAATGCAAACTGGACTGCTAACATCTCCTTCAAGTTGATATGTAGATGCTGTAGTCTGACAGGCCACTTGTCTTGTATCCACTTTCCATTTAGATGAGCTCCCCAAGCTTTGTCTGAGGCATCTGTTGTCAAAATTTGACTCGCCTCTGGCCGGGTCACAGAGTCCCTTGTTTAGGTGACATTCCTGAGCCGACCACAAAATTCCTTTTGAATGCAAGGTATTATTTGAATGACAGTGTCCAGATGCTGGCAGTGCTGTGTCCATACATTTTTGAGATACCATTGCAACTTCCTCATATGCAGTTTGGCATTGGGAAGCACCAGAATACAAGATGCCATGAACCCTAAGGCTTGAAGGACTGTCCTTGCAGTCAGCCTGGACTGAAGAGATAGATGATGGAAGTAAAGGGAAAGATTCTTTTGTTTGTCCGGGGTTAGAAAGGCCATCTGGGATGCTGTATTCAGTCTTACTCCCAGAAAGCACATGTCTTGAGAGGGTACTAGACTGGACTTTATTAGAATACCCCAGGCATCTTAGCACTGCTATCACATATTCCAACTTCCTTGAGCCAGTATCAGGCAATCGTCCAAATAAGGATAGATTTGTATTCCTTTTAGCCTGAAGAAAGCTATCACTGGAGCCAGAACTTTCGTAAATACTCTGGGCAGTAGATAAGCCAAAAGGCAATGCAGAGAACTGATAGTGAGAAGTCCCAGTCAGCAGATACTTCCTGCAACTTAGCCTGATAGGAACATGAAGGTAAGCCTCCTTGAGATCCAAAGTTACCATCCAGTGATCCTTGCCCAGTAGAGGTAAAAGCTGTTGTAACGTCAACATTTTGAACTTGGGAATGTCCAGATAAGTGTTGAGGATAGATAAATCCAAAATTGGTCTCCACGTGTTCCCCTTTTTTGGCACAAGGAACAGGCGAGAATAAAATCCTAGGCCCCTTTCTGGCATAGGAACTATTTGGAGGAACAGAGAAATTTGCTTGTGAGCCTCTATTCTTTGTTGAGGAGGAATGTCTGGCATGCCTTTGAAAGGAGGCAAGGTATGGAAATAAAACCTGTAACCGTGATGTATGATATCCAGTACCCATCTGTCTTGGGTAATCAAACTCCAATTTTCTTTGAAAAGTGCCAACCTTCCTCCCAAAGGTGCTGCCAGGCGAGAAGGTTCTGGCAGCTGAAAAGGTAGGTCATTGGGTCTGTTTGAAAGGACTGACCCCTGCCCTCACTCGAAGACTGTGCAGGAGAACTCCCTGTCCTAGGCCTGAAAGAGCCCTGACCTCTGCCCCTGCCACGTCTAGATCTACCCCTAGACTGGGAATCAGAAGAAGGATAAGTCCACCCTTTAGTAGGCCAATTTCTACTAAACTTTGGAGGCTGAACCTGCAAAAAATCTTTAACAGTCTGCATAGACTTAGCCTTGTCTTCCATTTTCTTTAAAACTGCCTCAACAGGAGAACCAAACAAGACATCAGATTGCAAAGGGGCATCCAAAATCCTAGTTTTAACATGGTCAGATAAATTTTGATCCCTCAGCCAGGCATGCCTGCGAAGAACTGACCCAGTGGCAGCCACCCTAGGAGGCCTGTACAGCGACAAAACCACATTGCAAAGAATGCTTACCCACCTGTTCAGAAACATGCACTAAATCTTGTAACTCTTTACAATCAATACCTTGAGCATCAACCTTAGATTTCAACTGTGAAAGGAGATAATTTTGATATTTCAACATGTGAAACTGGCAATTCAAAGCTCTCATGGCTGGAGTGGAAGAAGTATAAACTTTCTTTCCCCATCTATCCAAGGCCCTGGCCTCTTTATCTGCAGGTTCTTGACAACAGGCCTTTACACCCTTAGGCCCCTGGCTAACAGTTTCTGGGTCTGCCCTAGGACTCTTAAAAGATACTTATGAGCTTCAGGCACCCTGTAATACCTATCTGGTTTAACAGGAGCAGGAGGCAAAGTCAGATTAAGAAGCCTCTGCAAACACATCTTCCACTACATTCAGAACAGGAGGTATAGCTAAAGGCCTATGCTGGGGTAAAACAAAATTCCCTAAGCCTTTTCCTGGAATCAGAGAAATCCTGACCTTCCCATTTAAAATGCTCTCTCATGGTGAAGGGTCGCTGAAAAAGAAAAACCCTCAGGAGGAGAAGCAGAAGGAGTAGAATCATCCATCAGAATCAGAATAATGAGAATACTCCTGCAAGTCTTCGAAGACTCAGACACATCGAAGCCTGCTCATAATCCCCAACACAGGTTCCATCCTAGGCCTCTTATCAGGAGGGGCATAGAGCCTCTAATTAAAGTAATTAAATCTTCTGCCATTTTAAGCATGTGCTTTTGGGCACAGAACCTGAAGAACTAGGAGTGACACCCACAGAAGCAAAACTAGACCTGCCTCTAGGAGAAGCCTTGGAAGCAGAAAGAAGGCCTAGACACCTTAGGAAGGGAGGACAGTTACCTGAGAAGCCCCTACAGCCTGACCTGCCTCCTGGGAGGCCACATCCTGTAAAACACAGTTGGTTTAACTGCCTTGTCCTTGCGCTTCTTTGAGGAAGCCGGCGCCGGAGCATCCGGGCATATGCTTCCAAGACCAACCTGGCACAATCGCTTTATAGTGCGTTTATTGAACCTAGCACAAACACCCAACAACGTCGTGCTCAGGTCCCAAACAAGGTATACACAAATTATGGTAATCTATCTGTTTCCCACAAGAAATACAGTTATTCACTTTTCTGACATCCGGTAAACCACTGAGGCAAGAAAAACCAAAATATTCCCAGGTACTTAACCAACTCTGACTTGGTCTGAAACTGGACCATGCGGCAAAAGACTGAGGATATGGCGTCGGTCATGCGCATTTGTACCCTGGCGTTCTGATGTCAGTCAAATGCTTGACCGACGTCAGCCTTATACTCTGATATTCGGGCCGACCGAGGGACAGCGGACTACCCAAGTGTTAGGACTGCAGCAATGTGAGATGAAGAACATCTCCTGTTGCAGACAGGGAATGAGAGTAATTATTGTTTCCAGGCTGTGGCAATGTTGAGTCCAAACACTTTTTAGATACCATTGTAGCTTCCTCATATGCAGTCTTGCATATGGAATTAGCAGGATGCAGGATGCCATGAAGCCCAAAGCCTGCAGAATTTTTCTTGCAGATAACTGGGTCTTTGTTGCCATCATTTGAAAATAATGAGTCAGTTGTTTTTGTTTGTCTGGCGTGAGATAAGCCATCTGGGAAGTGGTATTTAAGCTTGCACCCAAGAATATTATCTCTGGAGAGGGCACTAGTTTTGATTTCTTTTCGTTTACTGTGTACCCTAGGCAAATTAGTAATCTTTTTACAAACGCCAGATGCTTTAGTAGAATGTCCTTGCTGTCTGCTTGAATAAGGCAGTCGTCCAAGTAGGGATATATTTGAATTCCTTTTTGTCTGCAAAGTGCAATTACTGGTGCCAGGCATTTTGTGAAGACCCTGGGCGCAGTAGATAAGCCAAAGGGCAGTGCAGACAATTGATAATGTAATGAGCCAGCTATGAATCTGAGGTATCTTCTGCAAGATTGTCTGATTGGGACATGCAGTTATGCCTCTTTGAGGTCCAAAGTAACTAGCCAAGCCTTCTTGCCCAGCATGGGTAGAAGTTGGTGTAGTGTCAACATTTTGAATTTTGGAACGTCCAGGAAAGTATTTAGAGTAGACAGGTCCAGTATTGGTCTCCAAGCTTTGTCCTTTCTGGGTACCAAGAAAAGTCTTGAGTAAAATCCTTGTCCTTGCTCTTGCTGTGGTACTTTTTGAATAGCCCTCATATCCATGAGAGCAGGAATTTGTTTTTGTGCCTCTGCCCATTGATTGTGTGGCAGGTCTGGCATACCTTTTAGCCTTGGAAGGGTGTAAAAGTGGAACTTGTAACCCTGGGAAACAATATTTAGTACCCATTTGTCTTGGGTAATTTTGTGCCAATTTTGTGAGAAAAGTGCAAGGTTTCCCCCCAAGGGTGCCCGCAAGAGGTAAGTGCTTGGTATTGGTAGAAGGAAATCATTGGGACTGTTTCCTATAGGGTTGAGATTTGTCCTCTCTGCCTTTGGGGGCAGAAGCACCCCATTGCTTAGGTCTGTATGTGCCTTGTGGCTGAGATTTGCCTCTTGGGCGTCTGCATCTGCCTCTTTTTGGCCTGTCTGACACTGGAAAGGACCAATTTTTTGAAGGCCAGTTTCTGCTAAATCTGGGTGGCTGAACCTGGAAGAAATCCTTTACTGTCTGCATTGATTTTGCTTTATCCTCCATTTTCTTTAACACCTCTTCTGCCTTAACACCAAACAAAGTATCAAGCCGTAATAGAGCATCCAACAATTTTGCTTTAACATGATCAGGTAAACTTTGTTCCTTTAACCAAGCATGTCTTCGAATGACAGAAAGTACAGTTTTGTACCTACCATAAATGTAGATGTTCGAGTGCTAATACAGCTGCAGTAATCACAGATGGGTTCTCTGCCGTCAGGCGGGTCCTCGGTCGGCCGAATTCCAAAGTCTAGGTCCGGCGTCGGTTGTTGTCGCTTTCTTCCCCGACGTCAGTGAGGCCGGGGTATATAAGACACAGCCGACGCCATTCTCTTCAGTCTTTCTTGCCCCAGATGTCAGGTGCCCCCAGAAGGAAGGCAATACATAAATTATATTTTTATACATGCAATGCAATATAATCAAAAATCAGTAGTTGCAAGCAAATATACCATAGAAGGATAACCCGATCAGGTTGTATGAAGAGGTGTTAGCCCCTAGATCTTTACCAAGAGGGGAAGGAGGGAGGGTAACCTGTACTGCAGCTATATTAGCACTCGAACATCTACATTTATGGTAGGTACTATGTTCATCGTGCATACAGCTGCAGTAATCACAGATGGGTAGAATCCCAAAGCTACGCACAGGGTGGTAGGCACTAGGTGGAACTGGGATGAGCCAGAATGCCCTGCAACACAGCAGTGGCAAAGCCTGCTCTAGTTTTGGAGTATAAAGGCAGGTGGTAGTGTTTTGTGAAGGTATGCACAGAACTCCAAGTGGCTGCCTCCAAAATATCTTTGGTAGGAACTCCTCTGAGGAAGGCTGTAGAGGTAGCTGTGGCCCTGGTGGAGTGGGATCTGATGCATGTAGGGACAGATTTTCCATGAAAGGAGTAACAAAACCGTATGCAGTGGCCTATCCATTTGGAAATTGTCTGTTTGGAAACTGGCTTCCCTTGAGCTCCTACAGCATAGGACACAAAAAGTTGTTCTGATGTCCTGAAAGGCTTTGTTCTGTCCAAATAATAACGTAGCTGTCTATGGATGTCTAAGGAGTGTAGCAGCCTTTCCCCTTTGTTTTGAGGATTGGGGTAAAAGGTAGGTAAGTGTATGGCTTGATTTAAAGCTACCCTGGATACCACTTTAGGCATAAATGACAGGCTGGTTCGAAGGGAAACCCTGTCCTGATGGAAGATGAGAAAGGGCTGCACAGCCATGAGGGCTTGTAGTTCCGACACCCTACGAGCTGAGGTAATGACCAGAAGGAAAGCTGTTTTCCAGGACAAATATTGCAAATATGTTGAGGCAGCTGGTTCAAAGGGAGACAATGTTAATTTTTCTAGAATGTAATTAAGATCCCAGGCTGGCATTGGTTGTTTCCTTGGTGGTCTTATATTCTTTGCCCCTCTGAGGAACTGTCTTAAGAGTGGGTGAGAGAATAAGGGTGGATCAGTGTTGAATTCTGCAGAAATGGCTGAGGCATGGATTTTTATGGAGGAAAATGATAGTCCACTGCTCAGCAGCTAAGCTAGATACTGTAATACCTGAGGCAAGTTCAGTTTTCTAGGATCCTGGCCTTTTTTCTCATTCCAAGAGCAAAACCGTTTCCATTTTGCGGAATAAGCCTTTCTAGTAGATGGCCTTCTGGCCTCCAAAATGACATCCTGCACCTCTTTGGGGAGTAGGGTCTGTTGTGGTGTTAAGGAATTTTCCATGCAGCGAGATTGAGTGTTTTCAGCTGACTGTGAAGAGTTTTGTAGCTGTGCTGAGTCAGTAGAAGAGGCATTAGAGGAAGGGACCAGGGAGGAGTGTGCGTTAGGCTCCTCAGGAGTGGGTACCAGTGTTGTCTTGGCCAGTCTGGAGCAATCAGTATCATCTTCGGTCTGTCTGCTCTTGCTTTCAAGAGCACCTTGGGTAGAAGAGGCAGATGTGGGAAAGCGTAAACTGTCCATGCTGCCCAACTGAATGAAAGGGCGTCCACTCTCCAGGCCTTTGGATGAAAGGTCCTTGAACAGAACTTTTCCAATTGATGATTCCTGTGGGAGGCGAAGAGATCTATGTCTGGCCTTCCCCACGCTTGGATTATCTCTGTAAACACTTGAGGATGCAACTTCCATTCGTGTGGGTCTGTCATATTTCTGCTTAGATTGTCTGCCAGCGTGTTTTCCAAACCTGGCAAGTACTGTGCTTGAAGTTCGATTTGCCATTCCAGAGCCATGTTCCAAAGTGTCATGGCTAGTCTGCACAGGGGGTATGAGTGTGTTCCTCCTTGTTTGTTTATGTACCACATTACTGTGGTGTTGTCTGTCCTTATCAGTAATTGTCCTGGATGCAGGAGGTCCTTGAAAGCTGTAATTGCATTTATCACTGCTAGCATTTCTTTTTGATTGATGTGAAGGTGCTTTTCCTCTTGGGACCATTTGCCCTGAATGCACCTGTCTGCCATGTGCGCCCCCCAGGCGTAATCTGAGGCGTCTGTTGTGATGACTTGATTTGCTTGAGGCTTGCAGAATGGAAGACCTGTGTTTGTTTGACATGCTTGGGCCCCCCATAGAAATTCCTTTTGCAAACATAGAATTATTGGTATTATTGTTTCCAAACTGTGGCTGTGTTGAGACCATAGGTTTTTTAAGTACCATTGAAGTTTCCTCATATGCAACTTTGCACATGGGATTAAAAGAAAGCAAGATGCCATGAAGCCCAGAGCCTGCAGGATTTTCCTTGCAGTAAGCCTGGTACAATTTGCTAGTATTTTGAAGTACTGAGTTATTTGCCCCTGTTTTTCTGGCGTAAGGTAGGCCATCTGGGTGTTGGTGTCCAAGTTGGCACCCAGGAAAGTTATTTTCTGAGATGGTGTTAGCCTGGATTTCTCTTTGTTGATTGTGTATCCCAGAGAATGCAGTAACCGTGTTACATAAGCTAGATGTTCCAGAAGTTTGTGCTTGCTGTCCGCTTGGATCAGGCAATCGTCCAAGTAAGGGTAAATTTGTATCCCTTGAAGTCTGCAGTAGGCAATTACTGATGCCAGGCATTTCGTGAATACTCTGGGCGCAGTAGATAAGCCAAAGGGCAATGCAGAGAATTGATAGTGGATTGAACCTGCAAGAAATCGGAGGTATCTTCTGCAGCTTTGTCTGACTGGGACATGCAGGTATGCCTCCGTGAGGTCCAGTGTTACCAGCCAAAACTCCTTGCCCAGCATGGGAAGAAGCTGCTGTAATGTGAGCATCTTGAATTTTGGTACGAGTAGAAATGTGTTTAGGATGGATAAGTCCAAAATGGGTCTCCAGTCGGTTCCTTTCCTTGGTACCAGAAATAGCCTGGAATACAAACCTTGACCTTGTTCGTGAGTAGGTACCTCTTGAATAGCTTTCATGTCTATGAGCTTTGAAATTTGTAGTTGTGCCTCTGCCCTTTGATTGTGTGGCAGGTTTGGCATGCCTCTCATTTTTGGAAGAGTGTGAAAATGAAATCTGTAGCCTCTGTTTATAACGTCCAGGATCCATTTGTCTGTTGTGACAATATGCCAATTTCTTGTAAATAATGCCAGCTTTCCTCCCAAGGGTGCTGCCAGCTGAGACTTGCTTGGCATGAAAAGGAGGAAGTCACTGGGTTTGTTTCCTGTATTGTTGTGCACTGTCTTCGCCACCTCTTGGTGCTGGAGTTTACCATTGCCTGCCTCTATATGATCCTTGTGATTGCCCTCTGCCCCTTGTGCGTCTGTATCTTCCTCTTTGGGGCTTGTCCGTGGCTGGAAAGGACCAGTTTTTAGAAGGCCAATTTCTGCTGAAACGTGGTGGTTGAACCTGTAGAAAAGCTTTGACAGTTTGCATAGATTTGGCTTTTTCTTCCATTTTCTGTAATATCTCCTCAGCATTAGTACCAAATAGCACATCCTTTTGTAAAGGAACATCTAGAAGTTTAGCTTTCACATGATCAGGCAAGATTTGTTCCCTAAGCCAGGCATGTCTACGAATGACTGATCCTGTAACAGCAGCTCTACTTGAGGCCTCTAGGGCATCATAGCCACATTGTAAGGTGTGTTTACCCACTTGTTCTGCACTATGCATCATATCCTGCAACTCCTTCAAATCTGGTTGTTCAGGTTGAGACATTTTATTTCTTAATTGTGATAACAGAAACTGCTGATATTTAAGCATATGAAACTGACAATTTAAGGCCCTCAAGGCTAGGGTGGCCAAGGTATATACCTTTTTTTCCCCACCTTTCTAAGGATCTTGACCGTCTCTCGGAAGGTAGTGGATTCTTAGCTGTAGAGGCCTTCATTCCCTTGGGGCCTTGAGAAATGGTTTCAGGGTCAGCATTATGGCTTTTGTAAAGAAATTGGTGAGAGTTAGGAACTCTGTAGTACCTATCAGGCTTGACTGGGGCAGGAGGCAGGGAATCCGGATTAAGGCAAGCCTCCGAATAAACATCATCAAGTATGTCCAAGACAGGAGGTATCGCCAGAGGTCTGTGTTGAGGTAACAAAAGAAATTCCCCAAGTCTTTTCTTGGAATCAGAAAAGTCTTGGCCTTCCCAATGGAAGTGTTCCCTCAAGGTGTGCAAGGTTTCCCCAAAAGAAAAATCCTCAGGAGGAGACACAGAAGGAATGGACTGCTCTGCATCAGAAACTTCAAAAGGGGAGTAAGAGTGTTCCTCTACATCAGAATGTTCTGAAAAAATGGAGCCTTGATCAGAAGAGGGAGAATCTTCCTCCACTCTGGGTCTCTTGTCTGGAGGGTGTTGGGAACCCCTGATAAGAGTAATTAAATCCTCAGCCATTTTAAGCATCTGCTTTTTAGGCATGGGGTCTGGAGATGGGACCTGAGCAACAGGCCTCTTGGGATGCCTGGCTGATTTGGACTTAGTAAAGGCCTTAATGGAAAAGGAAGATGAGGGTCTAAAGACACCATGGGTGGAAGTGGACTTGTCCACAATAGGAGGCTCAACGCTCACAGTGGCTTCGGTGGTTGTAGTCTGGGTATGGGCCGAGGTACATGCGGTCTCGATTACAGCAGACACCGCCAAAGAAGTGTCGTCGGTAGTCAGGGACTGCATAGGCGTCTCGCTGAGAACCGGACCACGCGTAGCCGGTTTTGGCATGGTGTCGGTGGGGACCGCGGACCTCGCGTGTCGGTCCTTGTCCTTGCGTTTTTTGGACAAAACGGTAGTCGGAGTCTCCGACGACATTTTATAATCAAAAGCTTTACCAAAAAAGTGTTGGGCGAACTCCGCCCGACGCTTAATAGTGCGTTTATTGAAAGTAGCGCAAAAGCGACAGCCCGAGACGTCGTGGTCTGGGCCTAAACAAGGTATGCAGAGGGAATGGAAATCCTTATGTGGTATTTGCTTCCCACAAGAAATACAATTGTTAACTTTTTCTGACATCGGTCTGAGGCAAGAAAAGTTTCCCCAATGGGGTACTTAGCTTTAATGAAGACTTCGGTTTCCAATTTTTCGTAAATTCAGGAGCTGGCCGACCGGCACTTGCGAACTGCTTCTGCTTCGGGCACCACGCGGCAAAAAAGACTGAAGAGAATGGCGTCGGCTGTGTCTTATATACCCCGGCCTCACTGACGTCAGGGAAGAAAGCGACAACAACCGACGCCGGACCTAGACTTTGGAATTCGGCCGACCGAGGACCCGCCTGACGGCAGAAAACACATCTGTGATTACTGCAGCTGTATGCACGATGAACATCCTGTAACTGCGGCTCTGCAAGAAGCCTCAAATGAATCAAAACCACATTGCAAAGTATGCTTTCCCACTTGTTCAGCTGCGTGCAACAAATCTTGCATTTCCTTTTTTTCAGTACATTGAGCTTGTAAGCATTTTCTGTTTGAGCAAAGACATCAGATATTGTTGGTATTTAAGCATGTGAAACTGACAGTTTAAAGTCCTTACAGCTAAAGTAGCAGAGGTGTAGACTTTTTCCCCCATCTGCCCAGTGCTCTTGAATCCCTATCAGAGGGAACAGGAGTTTTTGCAGTGGAAGCTTTGACCCCTTTGGGACCCTGTGAAATTGTTTCTGGGTCAGCAGCAGGGTTTTTATAAAGACATTTATGTGAATCTGTGACCCTGTAGTACCTATCTGGCTTAACTGGTGCGGGGGGTAAACAATCAGGAGACAAACTGGATTCAGAAAAAACATAATCAACAATATCTAGTACAGGGGGAATAGCAAGAGGCCTGTGCTGAGACAATAAAAGAAAATCTCTGAGACTTTTCTTGGATTCAGAATAATCTTGGCTCTCCCAATGGAAATGCTCCCTCATGGTGTGCAGGGTTTCCCCAAAAGAATAATCCTCAGGAGGAGAGGCTGAATGGGATAGATTCTTCAGCATCAGAATCCTCATAGGGAAGAAGAGAATATCCCTGTTCTGAAGAGGAATCAGAGGAAATAGAAACCTGGTCAGAGGAATCATAGTCAGTATTTTGCCTATGCCTTTTAACAGGAGGGGGATGGGAACCCCTGATCAGAGTAATTAGGTCCTCAGCCATTTTAAGCATCTGTTTCTTTGGCATGGATGACTGTCCAGGTGAATGCTGAACTTGTTTCTTTGTCTTTATAGGTGTTTTAGACTTTGTCTTGGCTACTGAAGTAGTCCTGATAGTAAGCTGTGTAGGTCTGAAAACACCCTCAGAAGCCGATGCCTGCTCAGCGGCTCCAGACCCATCTGAGGGAATAGTTTCCGTAGGCCCAATACCTTGAGTTTCCAGAGGCCTAGGTGTCGCCACGTGGGAGTCGGAGGCGGTCTGTGGCTTTGAGGTAGCGGGTGTCAGGGGCTGCGAAAGCGCCTCACTGAGAACCGGCAAACCGGCGACTGGCCTATTAGAGGCTTTGTCGTCTGTTTTGGACATCGGATGCCTGTCCTTTTCTTTGTCCTTGCGTTTTTTTACGAATTCCGGTCGTCGGTTGTTCCGACGGCATTATATAATTAAACCTTCGGCCAAAGTTATATAAAGCAAAATCAAACAGACGCTTAATAGTGTATTGGTTGAATCTAGTGCAAAACCAACAACTAGCAACGTCGTGGTCGGGGCCTAGGCAAGGAATACAGTAAGAGTGAAAATCCTTATGAGGTATTTGCTTCCCACAAGAAATACAATTGTTAACTTTTACTGACATCAGTCTGGAGCAAGAAAAAGTTTCCCCAATGGGGTACTTAGCTTTATTGAAGACTTCGGTTCTGAAATTCAATTTAGAAAATCTCAGGAGTCGGCCGACCGCACTTGCGAACTGCTTTTGCTTTGGGCACCACGTGGCAAGAAAGACTTAAGAAAATGGCGTCGGCTGCATCTTTTATACCCCTGGCGCACTGACGTCAGGGAAGAGGCGACAGCAACCGACGACAGACAAGGACTTTGGAATTCAGGCCGACTGCGGGTAGCCTGCCAGCAGGATAACCCAAGTGTAATGACTGCAACAGTGAAACACTATGAACATCTTTAGACCAGAAGGTGGAAGAGGGAGAAATGGACCTAGTGGAATGAGCTTGAATCTTGTTTGGTAAAGTTTGTAAATGAAAGCAATGCACTTAGAGATCCAATTGGAAATTGTTACCTTAGATACAGGTCTCCCCTGTCTGGACTTTGAAAAATAAACAATTGATCGGACTTACAAAAGTATCTAGTTCTATCTAGACAGAACCTCAATTGCCTGTGAACATCCAGAAAATGGAGATGGAATTCAACTCTGTTTTGAAAATTTGGAAAAAAGACCAGTAAATTGAGCTCTTGATTAATATTATTATCTGAAGCGATTTTAGGCAAAAAAGAAGGGTTAATATGAATGGTGACTGTCTTTGTGAAAAAGGAGGCAATGAGGCTTGATGGACAAAGCCTGAAGGTCTGAAACTGTTTCTGCAAAAGTAACTGCTACTAAAAGGGCTGTTTTCCAAGATAGTAGTTGTAAGCCCACATTGGCTGCTGGTTCAAAGGGGAAAGACGTCAAAGTTTGAAGGACTAAAGTAAGATCCCTAGGAGGTCTATATTAGAACATCGAAGTTTCAAAACTTCGAATGTTCTAATATCGACCCGTATTCAGCGAACGCTGAAAATATCAAAGCTACAGAAAACCAAATTTTTTCCTAGGGAAAGAATTCGGTTGTCCGTTTCTGTTGCTTCAGCATTTTCAGCGGTGTGGTGGAAAGTTACGGGTCGGGTACAGGTAAGTGTGCGATTGAGCACGGGTTAGGTTAGCTAGGGTTAGGGTGTGGGTTAGGTATGTGTGTGATTGTGTGGACGTGATGGTTAGGGCGGGTTAGGTGAGTTAGGGTTAGGTGAGTTAGGGTTAGGGCGCGGGTTAGGTATGTGTGCGATTGTGTGGACGTGAGGGTTAGGGCGGGTTAGGCGATTTAGGGTTAGGGCGCAGGTGAGGTGAGTGTGCGATAGTGACAGTCCTTAGGGTTAAGTTAAGTGGATAATTAGTGGTGTAGGTATAGTTTAGTTTAGGGTTAGGTGTAAGATTTTAGGTGTACGTGTGTGGATTGCTGTTTGTTTGGTGTGCTTGTGTTGTGTGTATGCGTTTTGGAACAGCAAATGTTTTCCCTAGGAAAAAATTTGCTGTTCTGTATGTTCGATGTTTTCAACTTTCGTTGAATAGGGTTGGATATTAGAACATTCGAAGTTTTGAAACTTCGGTGTTCTAATACAAACCCTCCCAAGGGGGGGGTGACCTCTTATCAGAGGTCGATGGAGAAAAAAAGTGTCTTTTAGAAAACTCTTACAAAGTATGGAAGAAGCCAAGGAAGAGGAATTGAACCGGACATGGTAGTTAGAGATGGCTGCTAACTGGACTGTGACGGTAGAGAAACTAGAAGCTTTGTGGAAGAGGTCAGATAGGAAATCCAGAATAAATGGAATAGAAACAGAGAAAGGATCAACTTTTTGTTGATGAGCCCAGATCGAAAATCTCTTCCCCCTGCTAGCATAAATTTTCCTAGTGGAAGACTTGTGAGCTGCTAAAATGATATTCTTGACTGAGGACAGCCCGGGAACTCTAGCCATCATTGGAAGTGGAGTAGCCATGCTGTCAACCAGAGATTGACAATATCCGGATGAGGGAGGCCTGATGGGTGAGAAAGGACATCCTGAGATGGATACGGAGTCCAGGGAGGACACAACAGATGAGACCAAAGCATGGGAAACTAGATTTGCTGAGGCCAGAAAGGAGTGATGATTACTTTGCACTTCAAACTCATGGCTTTCTGAAGGAATTTCAGTACAAGAGGCAGAGGAGGTAAAGACCAGGGGGCCAAGCATGAACTAGAGAGTCTCTTTGGGATTCTCTTGGAGGGAGAATTAAGGTGAAAATTTTGCTGCACTTGCTACGATCTATTCACCTCTCCTTCCAATGCAAGGTTGACCCCATTCCTGGAAGATCACTTCTGCCACTACTGGATTGAGAAATTACTCGTAGGGTATCAGCAGGGTTCGGCTGAGCCTGTTGGCCAGAACACTGGACGTCCCCGGAATGTGCATTGTATCAGAAAGCAGTTGGATGAGATTGCCCATTCGCACAATCTCATGGCTTTTCAACAAAGAGGACAGGACCTGGATCCCCCTTGCTTATTTACATACCAGACTACAATCACGTTGTCCGTCTGGACAGCAATTGTCCCAGTTTAGAAGAGAGGTCTGAAGTGCTTGCACTGCTCATCTCCAGGACGTTTATATGCAAGTTGGCCTCCAGGGAGGACCACGTGCCTTGAACAGTCTGTCTCAGATAATGCCCCCCCACACACACACAAACTGGGAGGCGTCTGTAGTTACCATGGCTGTGGGCAGACTGGGTACGAAGGGGCAACCCTCCAGGAGATTTTGAGGTTGGAGCCACCACGTCAGTGATTCCTTGCAGACCTTTGAAAGTCAAACTGGGTGCGACAGAGGGAGATCCAAGAGAGACCATTGTACTGCTAAGGTTCATTGCAGTACTGTCATAGGAAGATGAGCAGTGGGAATAATCCTAACAGTTGCACCTATGAAATCCAGGGCTCAAAAAACTAGACTTGCCAGGGGCAGTGGCAGTTGTACGATGTGCCTTACATGAAGTTGGGAAGAAAGAATTCTTTATGGTGGTAAGAATGCCTTGAACTGTAGAGTATCGAGGCATGCACCTATGAAATCTAGAACTTGTACTGGTTGAAGATTTGACTTGAGATTGACAGATTCCCAAGGAATGAGCCAAATGAAAAAGAGAATTCTGGGTTAGCAATAGCCGATGTCTCGTGGAAGCAGCAATTAACCAGTCATCCAGATATGGTAAACTTGGAATCCCTGCAGCCTGAGATAAGCTGCTACTACTGCCATGACCTTGGTGAGACCAAAGGGGAGTACTCAGAAAGTACAGTTTTGTACCTACCATAAATGTAGATGTTCGAGTGTCTTCACTGCTGCAGTCATTACACTTGGGTTATCCTGCAGTCAGGCGGTCCCGCAGTCGGCCAGAGTTCCAAAGTCTTGGGCCGGCGTCAGTTGCTGTCGCCTCCTCCCTGACGTCAGTGCGTCAGGGGTATATAAGAAGCAGCCAATGCCATTTTCTTCAGTTTTTCTTGCCCCAGATGTCAGGTGCCCCCAAAAAGATAGGCAATATATATTGCTTGCAAAACATACAATAAGGTAAAAACAAAACCTGTAGTAACCAGCAAATAGACCACATAGGTAGAATAGTGTAGAAAGTAATAGATAAGACCCAGCTAAGAAAGAGGAGATGGCGGGTAGGTAACCAGGACTGCAGCAGTGAAGACACTCGAAAATCTAAATTTATGGTAGGTACAAAACTGTACTATGTTCATCGTGTTTCACTGCTGCAGTCATTACACTTGGGTTGAATCCCAAAGCTGAGTCAGGGTGGCTGGTTCTATAGAGGATTTGGTGTGGCTATAAGGCCCTGCAGCACTGCAGTGGCAAAGCCAGCTCTGGATCTAGAGTAAAGAGGTAAGAGGTAATGCTTGGTACAGGTGTACACTGAACTCCAAGTTGCTGCTTCCAAAATGTCTTTGGTAGGTATTCCTCTAAGGTAGGCAGTAGAAGTAGCAGTTGGCCTGGTGGAATGTGGCCTACTGTTTGATGGTACAGGTTTCCCATGCTGTGTGTAGCAGAACCGGATACAGTGTCCTATCCACTTTGAAATGGTCTGCTTTGAAATAGCCTTCCCTGTGTTCCTGCAGCATACGATACAAACAATTGTTCAGTTTTTCTGAAAGTTTTTGTTTTGTCCAAGTAGAAGCGCAATTACCTGTGTATGTCCAAGGAATGTAGAAGTCTCTCCCCTTTATTCTGGGGATTTGGATAAAATGTTGGCAAGTGAATAGTTTGGTTAAGAGCCACACTGGATACTACCTTAGGCATAAAGGAAGGGTTTGTTCTTAAAGAAACCCTGTCTTGGTGGAAAATGATGAAAGGCTCCACTGCCATTAGTGCCTGCAGTTCTGAAACTCTTCATGCTGAGGTTATTGCCAGAAGCAGAGCAGTTTTCCATGATATATATTTTAACTCTGCTGAATTGGCTGGCTCAAAAGGAGCAAAGTGAACTTTTCCAAGACAAAACTGAGGTCCCAAGTAGGTGCTGGTGCTCTCCAGGGTGGTCTTATGTTACGTCTTATCCACATGGGAGTCGGTCGCGGCCTGTGGCTCTGAGGTAGCGGGTGTCAGGGGCTGCGAAAGTGCCTCACTGAAATTCGGCGAACCGGCGACTGGCCTAGAAGAGGCTCAGTCGTCAGTTTTGGGACTCGGATGTCTGTCCTTATCTTTATCTTTGCATTTTTTGGGCATTCCGGTCATCGGTTGTTCCAATGGCATGGTATAATTAAACCTTCTGCCAAAGTAATGGCGAGCAAAATCAAACAGACGTTTAATAGTGCGTTTGTTAAATCTAGCACAAAACTGACAACTAGTGATGTCATGATCTGGGCCTAGGCATGGAATACAGTAAGAATGAAAATCCTTATGAGGTATTTGCTTCCCACAAGAAATACAATTATTAACTTTTACTGACATCGGTCTGAGGCAAGAAAAAGTTTCCCCAATGGGGTACCTAGCTTTATTGAAGACTTCGGTTCTGAAAATCGAATTTAGTATCTCAGGAGTCGGCCGACCGGCACTTGCGAACTGCTTTTGCTTCGGGCACCGCGCGGCAAGAAAGACTGAAGAAAATGGCGTCGGCTGCTTCTTATATACCCCTGACGCACTGACGTCAGGGATGAGGCGACAGCAACTGATGCCGGACCAAGACTTTGCCGACTGCGGGACCGCCTGACGGCAGGATAACCCAAGTGTAATGACTGCAGCAGTAAAACACGATGAACATCTGGAAATGACTGGCTCCCAGTCGAAAGGGGAGAAACTTCCTGGAGCACCTGTCCATTTTTATATGGTAGTATGCATCCTGGAGGTCTATGGAGCACATCCAGTCATTCTCCTGTAACTTGGGGAGAATGGACTGAATTGTGACCATCCAGAATTTTGTCTTGACAACCGATTTGTTCAGATCGGTGAGGTCCAGAATCGGTCAAGTCCCCAGTCTTTTTTGACACTAAAAAGAATCATGAGTAGATGTCTAATCCAGACTGGTCTGGGGGACTGGCTGGATGACTTTTCTTAGCAGACAGGCAACTTCCCCAGCTGCTGCCTCCCTCTGATTGGGTGGAACATCGGGGAGGGCTCTTTTTGGTATGGGTTTGGATAGGAAAGGAATATTGTACCCCCTGGCTATGATGGTCAACACCAAACTGTCTGTGGTGATGACTTCCCAGGCTGCTGGGTGAAGCAATAGACAGCCCCTGACTGCCTCCAGAGTGGAGCAGTCGGGCAACCCTTCAAGGTTGCTGGAAGGTCTTCTCCGAGAAAGGTTATCTGAAACCCTGGTTTCTTGGACCCCCTCTGCCCCCCGGGGGGGGGGGGGTATCCATTGTTTCCCCTTATGGCTCCGAAGGAAACATCTCCCCAAGACTGAAAGGAAGTGCTCTGGGACTTCCAGAACCACAACTTCTTACCCCCACGCTGATTCCTGGAGAAAGATCTTTGTGAGGTAGTGAAGCGGATCCCAAAGGCAGAAAGCTTCTTCCCATCTTTCTCGTCTGGAAGAGTGTGTCACGAATGGAACGACCGAACAAGGCCGATGCATCAAAGGGGGCGTTAATGAAGGATGCCTGGAAGGGTTCTGAAAAGTTGCACAGCCACATCCAAACATGGTATCTGACAGCAATGCTGGAACCAGCTGCGTTACAGGTTCCTTCCTCTGCAAGGAAAAAGTAGTCTCATAGAGGTGTTGGAGACAGCGGTAACGGTGGCCAGCTTGAAGACTTCAGCTTCAGGCATGGATCCTGCAGGAGGACGAGCAATTTCCTTAATTAAATCACTCTGGAGCCTGGTGATGGGGACCCAACAGTTCAGCGCCCTCACAGTGAAGGTGGCTGAAGAAAAAAAACCCTCTTTCCAAATCTGTCTAATGCCCTGAACTCCCTCTGTTAGGGGGATGGACAGTGGAACTCTCCTGGGTGAGTTCCTTCTTGGCGACTGCTGCAATCACCATGGCATGGACAGGGATTACACTTGGATCAGTGGGGCCTGTCTTGCGGAGCACCGAGGACGATGTCTGGATGATGGAGAATAGACTCTACTGTGTCCGGATCCTTCCACGCCCTGCGGGAAATGAGATCGACCAGGGGATCCACAGGGGGGACACCCAAGATGTAGAAGGTCCTGTACCGAAAGCCTCAAGAAACACCAATTCCTCCGGATTAGGGCTTTGAGTAGACCAAGCACCTCTCTGCCTGAGGATTTCCATGAGGTCTCCAAAGGAGACAGTCAGGTGGGGATCTGGGGGACCCTTCTCCTTCCTCAAAATCTGTGTCGTCTGTGAGGGACTCTGGTGGAGAGTCCAAGTGCCTCCTCTTGTACTTGTGTTTTCCATGGACCTCCTCAGTGGGAAGCTCTGGGGAGCCATCAGAAGGCTGTTGGGATTCTGGCTTTGGAACAGAGCTCGAGGCCTGTGGAATAGGCAGTCCCTGAGAGGACAGGAGGGATGTCTGCTTGACAGATACAGAGGGAGCAGAAACTATGCCCGGAGCTGAAAGTGTCAAGGCTCTCACTGAAGTAGAGAGAGGGGCTCTACACCATGTCGAACACCGAGGGAGAGCGAGTACACAAGAGTAACTCCGCTGAATCAAACGGCATCGAAACTCCTTGAAACCCCCCCACCCCCAGAGCAGAGGAGGCCGTCGGAGCCGAACTGTCGAACATTGAAACACCAAGAGGGAGGGAAGAGTCCAAAAGCCTCTGCTCCAAGAGTCTATTAGCCCCTAAGAAGGTCAGAGATGATGCACTCAGAGCCATGGTCAGCACTGAGGTAAGAATACCCATCGGCACCGATGACTCGACACTCGGGAGCTCCAGACCAGAGGGTTCCAAAGCAGAGGGTCTGATCGAAGAGAAGAGAGTGGGAGGAATTGGAGTTGGGTACTCGTGGCACTGGAGGGAGATGGAGTGGGAAGAGCCCCCATCTGCAATTGTGCATGCAGAAAACGCATCAATAACCTGTCCATCTCAGCATCGGAGAGGGAGAGAGGGGACCTGAATGACAAAGTTTCTGATCCCTGTCTAGAATGGATGTCTGGGAGAGTGAAGGACCAAGGAAGTAAGGGAGGGGACAGGTTCAGGAGAGAACCTTCGGGTGTTGGGATGGGAAGAAGCATGCCTCCTCTTAGGAGGAGATGACAGATAGGCCTTGGATTCAGCAGGCTGTTTTTGGAGCCTGTCTGTCCTGTGCTGGCTTGTCGGCCTGATCTTTTGTCTTGGCCTGAGCAGCACAAGAAGATGGAAGCAGGCCCTTTAAGATGAATTTATTCCTCCTATCAGCATGCAACGATTAAAGCCCGTGCAGACAGGACAGGAGGAATCAAGGTGACTAGCACCCAGGCAATAAACGCACAGGGTGTGAGCATCGGAACAGTGGTATCTTATGCCCACATCCTGTACACTTTTTGAATCCAGCTTTTGGGGCTTCAGACATGGTAGGTTAATAGAAAAGAAAGAAGAAAAGCCTGACAAAGTTTTTTTTTTTTTTTTTTTTTTTTTTTTACAAAGAACGAGCAGAAAATATAGCTGGAGAAGGAAAAAAAAGTAAAACTAAGTAATTTGTACTCACAGTACGTACACACACCACACACATACCACACACACACCACACCACACACACACACACCACACACACACACCACACACACACACACACACACACACACACACACACACACACACACACACACACACACACACCACACACACACACCACACACACCACACACACACCACACCACACACCACACACCACACCACACACCACACCACACACCACACCACACACCACACCACACACCACACCACACCACACACCACACACACTAAAGGAGGAGCTCACTGGATCATTGCTATTTCTGATGGCGGCAAACAAGATCTGAGGGAATGATGCTAGAGTGGGGGATTGTGGGTAGAGGAGGAGGAGTTCAGTTCTTGGATCCAGGCTATAAAAATGCGGCCGAGTAGGATAAGATGTCTGATTCAAACCCATGGGTTGAAGATCACATGAAAGCAACAACTTCAGATCATAGTACACTTCACATATATTGCTATACATCATATAACCTTGGCAATACTACATAAATCAATATCTGACTTTTTTTTATATACAAGAAGCATCTTTAGTAAAACATCACTTACTACACAGCCATTCATAAAGTTATATAAATGAAAGCAAACCACACCAATACAATCCTAGTTGCAAGCATTTTACAATACAAACCATACTGACACACTCCCCATTGCAAACATTACGCATCACTTACAATCTATCCATTCTTTTTCACTCAAACATTACATAGCTCATTTAAGTTCTGCCGCCTTTTAAACCTCATTACTTCCCTGTATGTACTGTTCCCACATTTCCCATGTTTTCCTATGAAGCTTGCTCCTATCCTTTTCTAAATATCTCAATTCCAGTTGTCTTCCCTCTGTTATTATATTCACTACTTCCAGTATAGTTGGCTTACATTTTGATTTCCATTTTCTAGTAATTGCTTTTTTGGCAGACACCATTATTAGGCACAGCCAGGCCTTACCATGTCTAGGCAATTCAATTTTGTATCACAGCTCAGAAAAATCATTCTCCTCGTCAGACCAATCTGGCCACCCGGCACCTCCGACAGTGCATCCTGCAGGGATTCCTTAAAGTCTACCAACTTACTGCACTACCAGAAAAGACGTTCCCAATTACCCCTTTCTTCCTTCTTACACCTCCAATGTTTGCTGTCTGCCTGAGGAAAAACTCTCTGGAGCCAACTTGAGGTATAAAAATATTGATGTAAACATTTCTAGGCAAAAAATCTTAGATCTTCTAGATTTTGTTGCATATTTGGGAGACAAACATGTATCTTCCCATTGTTTCTTTGTGAACTGCTTATCCAATCTCTCCTCCCAATCCTTTCTAATCTTCTCTGACTGATTTTTTACAGTTATCATGCAATATTTTATATTCTCTACTAAATTATTCCTTTTTTACTGGCAGCTTCTGTTCTAGATTCTATTAAAAACTCCTCCAGTCCTGCTCTTTTGTTTAGGACCCCCCCATTTCTATCACTTAGCCTACACACTGACATCAGTCCCTGATAGGGATGGCAATCTCTAACCTGCACTCCAAATAAATTACTGGCATCTTCCCATTCTATCATCTTTCCCTCTACAGTTATTTGCTCCCAATATCTTGGTTCCTTTGCCATTTTTCTCCAATAAATTCCAGTCCCTTTTGCTTATTGTCTGTATACCCAACTGCAGTCATCCCTATCTGCAGAATCTCCTTTCTCCATTCCGGTGTTGGTTTAGTTCTTACGATACTTTCTGCTACTTTATGGATATAATATTCTGTATTATTATTGCTATTTTCTGCTACTTTACGGATATATTATGTATGATAAATTGTTATTCTTCTTAAAGACCTACATCAAATACTAGTCTCTCTATTTCTTGAGCTTCCTCTCCTTTTCATCATCATCCCTTTCTACTTTGAATTATAGTTTTCTGCTTGTAAAATGTATAAGGTTCTTAACTGTATAGCCCTGAAATACTGCTTCTAACTTGGTAATCCCAATCCGCCCTGTTCTATTGGAAGAATTATCTTATCCCAGAGGACTCTTGCCATCTTCCCTTCCCAGATAAAGTACTTCAGCTCTTCATTAATGGCTATCCACAACTTCTCCTCTGGTTGATAAAAATATGCCTGACCTGTGTACAAGACTAAAGGGACTAATAACATTTTAACCGTTTAATTCTTACTATCCATATAACAAAGCTCCCATTTTCTCAGTTTTTGCATTATCTTTTTAGTCTCATCCCACATATCCTTAGCCGTTAAACTAGAATAATTTTTAATCCATAGTCCTAAATACTTCATTTTATCATTTCCCCATAAATATGGATATTCCCGAACAAGTTAATGTGTGGGTACATAGTTTACCACTATTCCCTTTGTTTTAGCTTCTTAAATTTTGTATCCTGAAAAGATCGGAAAACGGTCTCAAAATGTTCCACAACATTGTAATGTCTTTTCTGATTTTGTCAGGTATAAAATGTTATCTTCATATAAAGCCAGCTTTTCTTGACTACCATACCAATTATATCCTTGAATTTCGGAGTCTCTTATTTTCTTTGCCACTGGTTCTAAATATTATGCAAATAATAAAAGGGAAAGGAGGACACTCCCTGCCTGGTTCCTCTACTCAATCAGAGATTATCAGAGAGGACCCCACACACTAATTTTCACCTCTGATTTCCCATATATCTTTCCAATACACCTTATATTAGTTTTTCAGGAAATGCAAATATTTCCACTGATCTGCTCCAAGTCCCAGCTTACTCTATCAAATGCTATCTATGCTTCAAGACTCACCAAAAACAACGGTATTTTCTTAAATTCTGCTTCCCTCTGGATCAACACTGTTCTCTAATGTCAAATGTTTGCCTTCCCTCCACACAACCACAATGATCCATATCAGCTTTGGCATTACTTTTACCATTCTTTCAGTCATTATAGACATTAACAGTATAATCATGGTTTAGTATTGAAATGGGCCTGTATGAAGCTGGATCTGATGGATCTTTACCCTCTTTAGGTATTACAGCTACCACTGCTTTCTTCCAGGATGGCGGCATTTCTCTTAAGATGCTGTTAAACAAAACCTTCCAGATCTTTATCAGTTTTCCCCCTAGCTTCCAAACTTCCACAGGAATACCATCTATTCTGGCTATCAATGGAACTGGAGATAACAAGCCGTGAGCTTCAGAATGTGAATGTTTGGATGAGGCATTCCTGTCGGATGCAACAGGTGGTATGGAACTGGATTCAGAATCCATGGTTTCTTCCATAGGTGACGACAAAGAAAGGGAAAACCAGATTTGTCAAAGCCAATACAGAGCAATGAGGATTACTTCTCTCTTCAACCTGTTCACTTTCTGAAGAAATTTGTGGATTAATGGAGTTGAGAGGACAAACATATAATAGATCGTGAGGCCAATCATGAGTGAGAAAATCCCTCTGGGTCTCCCCTCTTGGGGGGGGAGGTCAGGGCAAAGTAGCTGCTGATGCATTTGTTGTTCTGATGGGATGCAAAAAAAGTCCCAGCAAGGCTGGCTGCACTTACAGAAAATGTCTTTCCCCACTTTGATTGAGGGACCACTCATGAGGCATAACAAATGGATCTGCTCAACTTGTCTACTATCACGTTCGACTTTCCCGGAATGTGCTTTGCTAGCAGAAAGCAGTTGGATGAGATTACCCACTGTCATATGCTGAGTGCTTATCGACATAAGGAGTGAAATCTGGTCCCCCCCGTTATTTGTTGATGTACTAGACTACTGAAATGTTGTCTGACTGAATAGCAACTGTCCCCAGAGGAAGAGCATTCTGAAAGGCTTGCTACACTACTTGCACTGCTCTCATCTCTAGGACACTTAGGCGCGACTTGGCCTCTTCTGTACACCAGATGCCTTGGACTGTTTTTCCACACTTAATGCCCCCCCCACCCTATCTGGGAAGCATCCGTGGTCACGGTGGATTTGGGGTGAGGGGTAACAAAAGGTCAACCTTTTATCAGTTGATCTGACTGAATCCACCATGAAAGATCCTTCTTGCAAGTGTCTATTCTTATCAGGGCTGACCTGGGTTGGCGAAGGGATGAACAGTGTACGGTGAGCAGCCACTGTAAGGTTCTCATGTTCTCATGTGGAACATTGTTAGCGAAACTAGTATTACTGCTGCTGCCACAGAAACTAAGGCTTGAAGTGCCATTTGAGCAGATACTGCACAATTCAAGGGTAACTTTCTGACCTGATCCCTTATGGTTATCACTCTCGATGATGGGAAACATACTACCCTCTTGATTGTATTTATGTTTGCTCCTATGAAATACAATTCTCGAGAGGGGATGTACCCGTGATTTTTCAGAGTTTGCTGTGACACATACAGATAACCATGTCTCTTGCTTCTAGGAGTAGATCCCTGGTCGGCGCGGAGAAGAGCCAAGTATGGAAACACCTGGAAGCCTTGCTGCATCAAGGGAGATGCCACTACTGCCATACATTTGGTGAACACTCTGGGGACCATTGTGAGGACAAATGGCAGTACTCTGAATTAACAGTGTCTGGCTCCCAGCCAGATGTATAAATGACTTCTGGATCGCCTGTCCATCTTTATGTGGTAGCACATATCCTGAAGCTTTATCGAGCACATCCAACTGTCCTTTTCCAAAATGGAAGAATGGACTGAAGTGCGACAATCATAGGTCTTCAGTCTCCTATCTTTTTTGTTACCACAAAGAATCTTAAGTACCAAATCCTCTCTGGTCTGGTGGACTTCTTGGATGACTCTTTTGCCTAACAGCCTTTGTATCAGAATGTCTGCTTGCTCCCTCTGACTTGACTGAACATCAGGAGGTTTTTCTGTTTTGGGATGGTAGATGGAAAAAGGGTATAAAGTATCCTCTGGATACGATCCTCTGTACCCATATGTCATTTATGTTTAGCCAGGCTCTCTGGTGTAGGGATAGCCAATCCCAGATTGCCTACAGAGAAGAGCAATTGTGCCTCCTTTCAGGAGCGCTGAAAGGGTTTCACAAAGAATGCAACTCTGGACCATAGCTGATGCGGAGCTCCCCTGCTGAAAGGGGGCATCTTCCATCATTGTTTCTCCCCTGCCCCTGGGGGAAACTTTCTCCATGTGCATGAGGAAAAGATCCTTGTGATTTTTTAAACCACAACTTTCCAATGCCTCTCTGATTTTTTTCAGTATGGTCTCTGATGAGTGGAAAATGAACACCCATGGATTAAGGGGTTTTCTATCCTTCTCAAACCTGGACAATGTTATCTCTGACTTTTGTGCCAAATAAGGAAGCAACATTACATGGAGCATTGACTAAGACTTAAAGGGCTTCACAAAAATGTGCAAGTGCACCCAGGCATGCCTCCTCACAGACATACCCAAACCTGCAGAGTTTCATGGAGGAGTTTGCAACAGCATGTGAGGTGGCCAGCCAAGGTGTGACAGAATCTTATAACTCTTCAGACACAGCTCCTGAGGGGGTATCTGATAGCTCCTAGGTACCTCAAGGTGAAGGTTGCTGAAGAAAAGACATGCTTCCCACATCTATCCACCATCCTAGAATCCCTATTAGGAGGGGGAACAGTACAACTTTCTTCCCCAAGCTCTTTTTTCTTGGCCACCACCACGACCATGGCATCTACTAGAACACCTTCTGACCAAAATTTTTTATCCTCTGGTTCTGTTATTATTTTATTGGGTCTCCTAGTTGCACGGTCAATGGAATCTGGAGGCTCCCATGTTCAACCAAGAGATCAACTCAATGAGCTCATCTGCCAGCGGACTCACCCAGGAGGTAGATGGATGATATACAAAAGGCACCAGGCATCCAGCCACCCCTCTGTTTTAAGATCGCTAGTATGAAGAAAACATCTAGAGGTGACCGTGGGGATCCCTCACTTTAATCAAGGTCAGTGTCTTCAGTGATGGACTCCTCCACAGAGAGTCTAAGTGCTTCCTCCTACACTTGCTCTTCTGAGGAACCTCCTCCAATGGGGTATTGCAGGGAGGTACTAGAAGAGGTGGGGGAACCTCGTGGGTAGCCTGGGGCTTCTGGACCCACTGTCCCTGTGGGAGATCTGGTCGCAACACTGGGTGTGAGGTCTACAAAGCAGAAGGCTGGAGATCCAATGGGAAGATACTGTCTGTACCACCGAGGCAGACATGGCCCTCCCCAGAGCCTCAAAATCTGACTGCCCCCAAAAAGGGAGGGACCCCTGATTCAATAGATTGTGCCCTCGGATCCCAGACCCCCAAACACAGGTGACTGCACTCTTGAGGCTGAAGCCAGAGCAGGGCTGATCCAAGGTGGGCTCTAAGACAGACGGATGGCTCCGAAAATTTTGGAGTCAAACTCACTACCTTGGACCCAACTGGACGCCACAACCCCGAAAACTCCCCAGGTCCAACTGTGAAGAGGAACTTGGAGCGGAGGTCTGAACCGAGGAAGGAAAGATCCTTGGTTCCAATGCAGACAATACTGGACAAATCGGATCCGAACAGACAAACTTTAAGGTAAGTCGGAGAAGGAAAATGACAAAGGGATGATGAAATTCAGAACACCTGACCTTAAAGACAGCAGCCGAAGGGGCCCTTGTAATACCTTGCACCCAGAGGATCTTCATGACCATCCTCACCATGTCATCTTCCATGACACTTAGTTGAACGAGTTGGCGATGCTGATGAAGAGTTCGGTCTCTATGAAAGAAGGAACTCTGCATGGCACTGGGTCAATAGAAGGACAGTACTGTGCCCTAGGAAAGACCATACCTATGTTTGAAAGGGCATCCGACAGGATGCAAACAACAATGGATCCAACCGCTGGATGCTGAGAGACTCTGATCCGAAGCGGTCACATCTGACGGGGGAGTCCTGGAAGTAGTGGGATCTAAAAGTCTTAGGATCTGACAGTTTAGCAACATCAGGAGACTGGTCCATTGATATTTTTGGAGCGGAAGGTCTTTTCCTTCCATTGTCCGAACTTCTGGAGGACAGGAAGGAAGCTCAGATTGACTGTCCAGATTTAGAAAAGTCTGTCCAAGCCAGAAATGGTCTCTCCAAAGGAAAAGGCAACATACCTTTGAGAATCAGTTTATTCCTTTGTTCAACAAGGGCCCTGTGGTTGAGCGGTCGACATATATTACAATCATCCTGCAAGTGAAGTGGACCCAGGCAACAGAAGCAAAGACTGTGCAAGTCACTCAGGAAAAGTGTGCGTCTGCACTTCAAAACTCTACTTAACAGACTGCTTATCAGATATAGATATTACACACACACAAAATATATATTCATAAAATATATATATATAT